>NC_064293.1:36508869-36628634 GCF_019186545.1 Solanum stenotomum
GGGGGGGGGAGGGTTGATTTTTAAAGTAGAGTTTGGAAGTGAAATTCACCCTTTTATCTTGATATTAGACTTCTACGATCTTGATAGAAAATTAAATAACTTTTATTTATGTATTTATTTGATTAAATTAATGTTAGTAATTATTTTAAATGTATATAGGGATTCAAGAAAGTAGCATCAAAACGTTGGGAATTTCATCATGAAAAGTTCCAGAAAGGGTGCAGGCATTTGCTAGCAGAAATAACAAGAAAGAAATGTGAGCCAAGTGTATTTCCTACATACTTAAATCCTTCTAAAAAGAGCACATTATTATTAGCTAGAAATAATCAAGAGAATACAACAAGGCAACTTCTCATGGAAGAGAACCAAAACTTGAAAAAGGAAAAAATGGAATTGCAATTGCAAATTGCACATTTCAAAACATTGGAAATGAAGTTGTTGCAATGCCTTTCTCAATGTGTGGAAAATCCACATAATAAAACTAGAAGGTTGTTTTAGACAAGCGTGAGTGCTTTGTACATCGAGCTATTTTTTATCTTTTCTTAATCATACATGTATAATTAAATAGATATACCCTAGCTACATATCAGACTATTTTTATTTTTTTTTCAGAAAGGGGAATAAGGGAGAAAATAATTAAACCCCCTCTCATGCACCCCTAAATCTCCTAATAGTATATTGTTAATAACAAAATTGGGAGTTGAATCTTTCAAGTCTTGCCTAAAATTAATTAGTTGTTCTAGTCGTAAGTTAATATTCGTTTCAACACATTGATTAATTCTAGAACTAAAATTTTCAAAAGATGAACTTAACATCTAACGTTAATTTAAAGCCAATTTATTCCTTTGAAAATTCTTGCATTTTTTCTGACTAGAATTAAGAGATTTGACTTTTATTAATATCAATTTTAATTTCTACATTAATTAGGTAATTGTCAAGTTCATTGTTTTTCTTGGCCACAAACTAAATTGACTACTTGTAACTTTAATTAGTTGAGTGGAAGAAATACAAGAATGTAGGTGAGAAGTAAATCATTTGTAGAACTATGATTATATCATACGCAACTTGAAATGACATATACTAGTACTAATATTATTGTAAAAAAGTTCGGAAAATATAATTTTGTTTAAAGCGTGTTAAAAATATTATTTTTAAGAATATTTTGTCTAAATAATGAAAAATATTATAAGACGTATTTCTTAAAATTTATCAACTTCTTTTGATAATTAATTGGGAGTAGAAACAACAGACTTCAAGAAAGAAAATCCAACTTTTTTTTAGATAGGGGAAATAAGAGCGTAGATAGAAAAAAATAGGGAAAAAGGTCTGAAATATATCTGAACTTTGGCCGAAATTGTTGTTATGATATCGAACTTTGAAAAAGACCTTTTACCCCTACACTATTTAATAGTGTATTTTAAAGGTATATATTTGCCCACGTGGACATCATAAATATTGCATAATTATAAATTGTAACGTGTTCACGTGAGCACATATATACCTTTAAAATACACTATTAAATAGTGCAGGGGGTAAAAGATCCTCCATAAAGTTTGGTATCGTAACAACAATTTTGGCCAAAGTTGAAGTATTTTTCAGACCATTTTCCCAAAAAATTATAGGTGTTTCTCCAACGACTAGTAATAACTAAGTTGACTACATTAGTTATTGAAAATTCAACTATTTGATCAAACTTTTGAGAGGTCAAGATACTTATTTTTAAAAATTAAGGTATTTAACCAAGTTTTTCACCAAACAAGGAGTACTAATTTTTTCAAATATCACAATTAATTTAAAGGAAAAAGGGTTAAAAATGTCCTTAACGTATCTCAAATGGTTCAAAAATGCCCTCAACGTTTTTTTAAGGTTTAAAATTGGCCTTTTTAACAACCTGCTGTAATGGCAAATGATGAGTCATTTAATTGGACAAATGGCTTCATCTTATTGGTCCACCTAATTTTTTAAAATTCAGCCCAACGATCCGACCCATCTATGCTATAAAAACTCAAACCCACCCACAAACCCGTTTACATATTAACCTAACATATCCTTGAACTCCATTTTAGCAAGATTCTCAGTCTTTTTTTGTAGCAGCCGCCGAGGATGGATAACGCCAACCTTTTCCAAGATGGTGCCTGGTGGTTTTGATTTTGTTATACCTATCCGTTGTGCTGAGCTCGATAAGCATCATTAAGGCAAATTCATGATTATTGTACTTGTCTGTAGAGTCATCAAACATAACAACTTCTTGCATTGTTAACAACTTCAACTATCTTATTATAGAAATAAGCAATGTCTTTACTCTTTGCTGATATCCGATACAAACATTTCAAAGGCTATATGCTTGAAATCCTCTGCTAGTTGTAGCTCTGACTTACCATGATGCCCTCCATTCAAGTTTCTAATGAGGAATTTGAATTCTAAACGACTAAAGTTTCAAGATAGCTTCTTCAATATATGCCAAACAAATTGAATTCAAGAACTTGCTTACAAATAGAATTAGAAAAACTACAGAATCTCCATCCGATATTTATCAAAATCAAGTTTGTAGTGCAACTATGTGCAAAAACATAGAGAAGAAATTGATTGTTCCAAACATTGTAGTTCTTCGATCTTTTTCTTCTTGCAATTAACTAGAGAATGGAGAACAGATGAATTGAAGGAGAAGAAAGAAGAGAACTAGAGCTAATGGAAATAAAAGACCCAAAAACGATCAGCCTATCGGGTCAGATTTTTCGAAATTGGTTTTTAGACTAAGTGGGTCATATATTTTGAATGGCATAATACATATATTAGACCCTAAATTTGGCTTCAAATTTTAACTTTGACCTTCAACTTTCATAGTGCACAAATAGGCACTTTAACTATCCAACCTTTTAATAGATAAACACGCGAGTCCTACCTGGCAAAATGCGTGATATGCACGAATTCTGCGCGAGTTGGGAGTTATTTTCGAGGCCCACAACGGTAAAAAAATGCTGAAATGACAATCCTACCCTTAATGAATCCCTTTTATATATATTTCTTTATATTTCCAAATCAAAATCTCATTTCTCTTTTCCTCCTCTTTCAAACCAAGTTTTTTCCTCTCTTTAAAACGATTTGTGCTCATATTTAGTGCAAATGGATTCTAATTTTTTTTGTCATTGTGGAAAAAGAGCTATAATGAAGATTTCTTGGTCTGCAAACAATCCAGGTCGTTGGTTTCTTGGATGTGAAGATGGTCGGGTATGGTTTCATTTAAAACATCTTTTTTGGTTTAAATTTTAGTTCTCAAGATTCAATTTTGATAGTGAATTTGTTCTTCTTAAACAGGTTGGATGCAAATTTTTTAGGTGGTGTGAACTTGATTATACTGAACACGCTAGAATTGCTATTTCGGGATTACAAAAGAGGATAAAAAAACATGATGAAGAAAAGGAAAAGATTAGGAGGAAATATCGAGTTTTGTTGATCATTGTGATACTATCTTGGATTTATAGAGAGTTCTTTATGTAGTAAATGTTATGTAGATTGGTTGAAAAAGTTATGCCAGAATCGTTTTGTTCGTAAAGTAGTTTTCTTTATGGGTTAGTGGCTACCACTATCTATTGTAAGCAATCAAAATAATGGATGTGAAATGCACTATTTTAGAGTTGGCAGCAGTTTGTCTCTCAACATTAGTTTTAATATTCATCACTTTTACAACTTACAAGGACATTACTTAGCATGATTCATACACTTTCATACTAGCATGATTCACACACTTTCATACATAGTAAACACCTAACATCAAGGCAGCCTAACATCAATCATAACAAACACCAAAAGACTTTACAAAACATAACTTAATATCCATTAAACTAGGACAACTAAATACCCTCCAAAGATTTGTCTATGCAAACATACATCAAAATAACCCAAAATACATCAAAATGATTAGTAATTGGAGTATGCTTTTACAAAAATTTATCAAAATAAACAAAAACAAAGACCTCCTAGATCAACATTTATACACATCATTAACACTTTAAACTCTTATGGAACCCACTTGCCCTTGGATTTGCTTTGCACCTTTTTCTTTGACAATTGTTGCAGTTGATTTCTAGTCATTGCATCTTTTCCTTTCCATTTCAAACCAGGTGGCTTGAATCCAAGATCAATATTTGTTTGTGATGCATCTTTAAATGCTATACCTGTTCCACTTGAGATAACCCTTTCACTTGATCTTCCTGGCTACATAATTCATAGGGCATTATTTAGTATACCTAAATAAAGATGTAAGAAAATAAATTAAAGAAGGCAATATACATACGTTAATCACTTGTCTTCCAGTTTGTATGTCTGTGTAAACACCAAATCCCACATCTTTTATTCTTTTTCTTCCAATGGAAGGAGCTGGTGGCATTCCAACTGAAGACGGTGGTGGCATTCCAACTGAAGAAGATGTTGCCCTTGCAGTTGGCTCCTTTTTTTTCCTTCCTTTAACCTTTGAAGTATCTGCACATAAAGAAGAGGCATTTCTAGTGCTAGGCTGCCTCAATGGTGGTTGTGAAGGCTGCCTCACTGGTGGTTGTTGAAAAGGCCTTGCAGGCTGTTGTGTGGGCTGTTGAGAGGGCTATAAAGACACAAAATTAGAAGTATAAAACTAATTAAAACTTACAAGAAATACATAAATTCTTACCACTGATTTACAAGTTCTTTTGTTATGCCCAACTTGATGGCATTTGGAACATGACATCTTCACTCCATTCTTTGATGCTTTCCCCTACTTCTTTTTTCTCGGTTCATCTTTATCTTTTCTTCTACATCTACCTGGTCTTCCATGCATCGGCTTCACTTCAGGAGACTCAACTGGTGGGTTATTGGTGTCAGGCCACATTATCATATTGGAAATGGGTTGTAAGAAGTACTTATAAGCTCTTAGGAATGTATTTTTTTTGTACCAATGTTCCACATAATCTTCTGGTTCTTGCCCAATGTGATAGAAGGCACAAACTACATGTTGGCAAGGTATGCCCCTCAACAGCCACAACCTACAACTACATGTCTTTCTAGTCATGTCAATTATGTGTCTATACTCTCCTTCTTGAATTTCAAATCCAATGTCATGATTCCAATTCACCCTTAGTGTCTTACCAATCTCTTTGTTTTCTTCTAAAATCAATCTTGCCATAGGTGAAATGTCACCGATCCAAGTATCTGCAAACTTAATCATATCTCCATGCCTATCCATCATTTTATGTCTAATATCTTCAAGCATACTAATCACAGATTTATGTCTAGGACCAACAATCCATGAATTAAATGTTTCACACATATTATTTTCCACCACATCACACTTTGATCTTTCACTAAATAAAGCTTTACACCAATATTCTTTGTTATATCCAAGCAATGCCTCACATATTCTATCACCCAATTTTCCCAAATATTCAAATTCATCTCTCAATTTAACCTCAAAGCTAGCTTTGGCACACCTCCAAAATGCTTTTCTCCTTTCCTCACCTCTCCATCTTTTTTGCCAGTTTGCCCAAATATGTCTTGCACACATTCTTCTTTCAGCATTAGGAAGTAAGACTTCAACTGCTACCTCAAGACCCTAAGAAATATTAAATCAATAACTTAAGGCACACTTCACTTACTTCACACACTAAGTGAATAGCTGCATGTTTTGCAACCTTTTAGACAGAATATTTTGCAACTTTTTATTACAAAGTGATTCAACAAACTACCCACAAACAAATAGCACAAGATCAAGATGCAAAAAATATAATGAAATAAAACATGATTTAATCCAAAGCATGCATGTAATTTTTTTCAATGTCAAACAAACACAATTCTAATCAATTTCATAGGCAAGCTTAGGTGAAATATCATATCTTAGAATATATTGTTTATTCAATCTCATTTTATATGATAAAAGAATGATACATTTATGTATTTGATAGTAAGGATCGATTTAAGATTTGAAATTTATGACTTCTAGATTTTAGCCATTTTGATCTTACTAGGTTCTAAACTTGTGATTTGCAATTCAAAGAGCTTGTGAATCAGCTCATCATACTTAATTATCCCTTTACAGTGACATAAAGTCATTCTACATGATAAAATTGTGAGTTTGCAACATTATTCCCATACAGACCAATTGCACCAAAAATAGAATGTCAATCCTGCGCAAATGACTGATTGCAAAAACAGTTGACAAAATTAATCATGTCTTCATGATGTTAAATCTTTTGCAGTAACACAGGGCAGTAACACAAAACAGTAACACAGGGCAGTAATACAGGACAATAACACAGGGCAGTAACACAAAACAGTAACACAGGGCAGTAATACAGGATAGTAACACAGGGCAGTAACACAAGACAGTAAGCTGCAATAAATAAACAAAGGCAGAATAAATACCTTTTGCATGTCAGACATGACTGTTATGCCATTTCCATCACCAAGTTGCAAGTCTTCAATGAGATAGCTTAAGAACCAACTCCAAGAGTGTTTAGTTTCTTGATCAACTACTGCCTAAGCTATTGGATACATTTGATTGTTTCCATTTTTTCCAACAGCCACTAATAATTCTCCTCTACAAGCACCCTTCAGAAAGCATCCATCCAATCCTATAATCTTCCTACAACCTTCCAGCCATCCATTTTTCAATGTAGCAAAGCAAACATAGAAATATTTGAACAAGTGTAAGCCATGGACTGTTTCATTATCAGTTCTAACCCAACAAGAACTCCCAGGATTTGTACTCTTAATCATGTCAGCATAGTCTAACAACCTTGAAAACTCAAGCTTCCAATCACCCAAGAACTTGGCAATAACATTCATTTTTGCCCTGAAACATATTGATCTTCCCACTTTTAAACCCCATTCTTTTTTTAGTGTTTCTTGAAGCTTATGAACTCTCATGTCAGGTTGAGATATTATTTTATCCCTCATCTTCATTTCCACATATTTGGCTGTGCACAACCTGTTCTTATTCTTTGAAATACATCTATGAGCAGGATAGTATTTCTTCACAAAAAAATTTCCAGAATCTTTGTCCAAGCTTACAAAGATTTCCCATTTACACTTTCCTTCACATTTTACCCTAACTCTATGAGGTTCATTGGGCTTAAGCCTTAACTGAACCTTATGTTGAACAACATAATCAGCAACAGCCTTTCTAAATTGAGTTGCACTCTCAAATATCATACCCAACTCAAAGAAAGAAACGGATGAAGAAGAATCATACCTCAATTTGTTGCTTTTTCTTCTTGAAGGTAAATCAACACTTGGTTGTGCTAGAACATCTAGCTCCTCATCACTATCTTCACTTGGTTCATCTGATGAATCAATAAACACTTCATCACCTCCCAATTTCCCATTAAATTTGGCTGCCTTATTGGTGAAGATATTCTCAAATCCCTTATCTATGCAAACTTCTCCAAGCTCAACACCTTGATCCTTTGAGAGTTTTTTAGTTCTCCTTTTTTGCTTTGCAGCTTCATTTTTTTTGTCTTCCCTAAGTTTTTCTCTAAAAGCTCTCAATTCTTCATCAACTTCACTATCATCCTGATCTGGAACATCATCTAAGTTATCCTCTTCAAAGTTAAGAGAATCATCATTTTCTTCATTTAATGGTTGTTCAACTTCACCTTCCCCATTTATACCATGTTCAGTGTGTGAAACCCTAGAGCAATTTCCCATTTCTTGATTATTATTTTCAACAGAAAATGGTCCCAAAGTAGGTGTAGCAGTGGACCCCCCTTTTAACAGTCACATACTTAAAAAACAACTTAAAAAATGACCCACTCCACAAATCTTTAACAAAGTTATATAGTTGGTTGTCGCTTTCTATCTTGACAAAATTATGGGTAATAGGGTCTTCAGTAAAAAAAGCATCAACTTCATCATATCCAAGGTCTTTTGCATACGATTTCAGTTCGGTCAAAGAGAAGTGGTCCTTATCTATGCTAAATACGATGTTTCTCAATTTCGACACATATTGACCTTTATAAATGCGACCTCCATGGTGAAAAATAGTTATAATATGACCCATATGTATAAAGCTGTAAGAAAATAACTATTTTACATTAATGGTGACAAAAAGATTCAACTTTGTATCAAAGATAAACTTTCAAAAGGCCAAATTTAGGCATACCTGAACAGATGAACATCAACTTCCCCAAAAATCTTGAACAATATTCCCCGTTTGATTCCCAAATTTTGATTCACTTGCTGACCTAGGGTTTTCACTTTCACTTTGAGATGATTTTGAATTGTGTAGGTGAAATGAACAGATGAAATGTTTTAACCCTTCTTTATTAATTGAAATTAATTAATTTATTTTTTAGTTCTAAATTTGACTTGTAAAATGTTTAATTAGTTGGCAGTCATTGATTGGCTCACTAATACACGTGGAAGCGTTTGCATTTCACGCACTTTGGTCCAAAAATTACGGATTTATTTATTAAAAGTCTGGATAGTTAAAGTGTCTATTTGTACACTGTGAAAGTTGGAGGTCAAACTTAAAATTTGAAGCCCAGTTTAGGGTCTAATATATGTATTATGCCATTTTGAAATGTGTAAAGAAAATGTATGTCACATTTGCCATGTCAGCAGACTGTTAAAAAAGGGTAATTTTAAACCTTAAAAAAACGTTGAAGGTATTTTTAAACCAAAAGGTGGATGGAGGGTATTTTTGAACCATTTGGGATACGTTAAGGGCATTTTTAACCCTTTTTTCCCTAATTTAAATTCAAAAAGTTGCTGGAGTTGTATATTTCCAGAAATTGAAGGGTGAAAATGCAATTAATGGAGCTTCCTTTCGTTCTTTTCCCAATCAGCTGAAACTTCTAAAACCCGCGTAAAACCTCCCAAAAGCCCTAAGTGCTTCACATTTTGCCCAAATTTCACCGGAAAATGCAAGTGAATCGCCGGATTTTCCAAGCCCTAACCGGAATTACAAATCGATTTTACCATTCCGACAAGCCGAAGAAAGTGTCACTCTACTCTAAAATAAGTCCACTGGGAAACCCTAGCTGTAGCGTAACCAATGAGCTGGATGAATGGGTTTGCAAGGGAAATAAAATCCGATTCGCGGAGATTCAACGCATCATTCTTGATCTTCGCAAACGCAAACGCTTCAGTCAGGCCCTGGAGGTACCTATCAGTTCATACTTCTTTTTGAAAGTAAAAAAGATTGCTTTTTGGGTTTATTTTCTTTTTGCTGTTTTTATTTTGCAGCTAATTGGAATATTAGAAATATGATAGTCTACTTTTCTGTTATTGGTGTTGTGGAATTGGTGAAGCTGCTCAAATGTTAGTAATAATTTAGGACTTGTTTTATGATTGGTGATGCCCGGAACGGACCAGTTTGCGTGTACTTGGACTATTCCATGGCTACCTGCTACCTCCACTCGTATATGAATTATATGAACCTAAGACCTCATGGTTCTCTTTGGATTACAATAACATTTCTGATTATTTAAAAATAAATGATTATTAAGGGGTTTCCCATCGAAAATATTTTTCATGGAAGATATGCCTCTTTGTTATGGAAATGCTGTTCATTTATCAGATTCTTCTGTTTCTGCATGTATATGTGTTCTTTGTCCTGACTGAATGGATGTTAATTGTTGAGCAGGCTTCCGAGTGGTTGAAGAGTTCTGGTATTTTCACTTTTTCATCAACTGAGCATGCAGTACAACTGGATCTGATTGGTAAGGTTCATGGGTTTCCTGATGCAGAAAGCTACTTCAATAACTTGAGCAAAGAAGATAAGAATGATAAGACATATGGTGCTCTTCTACATTGTTATGTTCGCCAGTGCCAAATGGAAAAGGCATTGACCCATCTGCGGAAGATGGAGGAGGAGGGTGTTTCTCTATCTTCTGTGGCCTTCAACGATATAATGTCACTGTACACGAGAACTGGTGAGTATGAAAGGATCCCTGAAATGCTACGCCATATGAAGGAAATTGGGGTCTGTCCTGACAATTTAAGTTATAGAATCTGTATCAATTCGTATGGAGCAAGATCAGATATTGAGGGGATGGAGAGGGTCTTAAATGAAATGGAGAACCAATCCTTTATTGTCATGGACTGGAACACCTATGCTGCTGTGGCAAATACATATGTTAAAGAAGGCCTAAATGATAAAGCAAACAGTTTCCTCAAGAAAGCGGAGGAGAAGATAGATAATAAAGAAGGGATCGGTTATAATTACCTCATCTCAGTACATTCTAAACTAGGAAACAAAGATGAAGTCATAAGATTATGGTTTCTTGAGAAGAGTGCTCTAAAGAGGTGCATAAATCGGGATTATATAAATATGTTAGAAGCTCTAGTGAGACTTGATTCACTTGAAGAAGCGGAGCAGTTGCTCAAGGAGTGGGAGACATCTGATAACTGTTATGATATCAGGGTACCATACATAGTCATTATAGGGTATACGGATAAACAGCTATATGAAAAGGCAGAGACCATGCTTGATGATTTATCAACAAAAGGGAAGATACTAACACCAAATGTTTGGGGAAGACTGGCAGCAGGCTACCTAGATAAAGATAAGTTTGAGAGGGCTGTGAAATGCATGAAAGTTGCTCTTTCCTTGAAGAAGGATAGAAAAGGATGGAAGCCTGACCCTAAGGTCATCATGAGAATACTCAGTTTGTTTGCGGAGAATGGCAATGTGAATGACGCTGAATCATTTTTTCATTCACTGAGGCCCATTGTCGCTGTAAACAGAGAGATGTATCATGCCTTACTAAAATCATATATAGCAGGTGGTAAAGAAGTTGAAAGCCTTTTAAACAGTATGAGAGATGATAACATTGATGAAAATGAAGAAACAAAAGTGATACTAGGAATAAACCAACGAGGAGGTTCTAACAGTTAAATGGTTCTGTAGGAATTTCCTCAATTGTCAATTCTAGATAATTGTTTAGTCTAGTGATGGACATGTGTTTGTGTGTGAAAAACACATTTGTGTGTCCAGGCTTGGCATGTTCACAACAGTTTATGCCGGTCCTTCGTTGTTCCTCCTTCCATTGTTCCATATAGAGTTCTGATCAATCTGGGACCTCTTGCTGTGTTTTCGTCTTCTCATGATGTTGTCCATTCCCTTGAAAATCAATGCGAAGTCTTTCTGATTTTCTTCATCATCATCTAATTCATTTTCTATTTCCTCAAAGAAGGTGTTGAAGACAACATTTAATCTCTTTCTTCCCTTCCATGCTTTTGAAGATGAGCTTGATTCGAAGTTCATCATATGACATTTGAGCCTGACTTTCATATTCCATTGTATCAACAAAAGGTTGCCACAAAATCCTCAGAATTTTTCCGACTTGTTCATCATTAGAGTATGATCTTCCTAAAGCCTTGAGATCTCCAAGAATTTTATTAACTCTCCCGAACATATCTTTAATGGTTTCATCTTCTTCCATCAAGAAAGTCTCGTACTCATGAATCCGTTGATACATCCGAGCTTCCTTTAGTTTCTCTGTACCTTCATGGATTATATCCAACTTGTCCCACATTTCCTTCGCAGTCTTACATGTATAGGTGTTTTCAAACTCTTCCATGCTTAAAGCACAATCTTATGTGTTTAGCTCTAGCATTGATTTGCAGGGCATCAATTTGTTCTCTGGTATAGGATGCCTTATCGTCATGTTCCTTTCCCTCCTCATCACCAGGAATTGGTAGTGGTCCGTTCTGTATGATTAGCCATGCTTGATGGTCAACTGATTGCACATACGCTTTCATTCTAGCTTTCCAATGGCGATAATGTTTTCCATTGAAGTATGGTGGCCTTGAATCTTCTTCTTCTGGTTGAAGATATCCTCCTGCAATTTGATAACTGGCCATTGGTGTTTTCTCACTTTCTGCTATGCAAAAACGAACTTGTGAGAGGCTTAAGAAAAATTGCAGGAACGTAAACAGCCCTTTATATAGCCCATGTTGTAAAAACTTTACCAAAATAATTAGGTTTTCCTTTTAACATATTCTCATAGTCTCAATTTAATTTAGTAAGTTACCCATAATAATAGGGATCGCATATCAATTAATGAATCTTTTCATTAGGTAAATAATCCGTTTATGTTGAACTGCCCTTATCCTAATAAATCATGGAGTACTTGCTATTTATAATAATTACACAAAAAATCGTGTATAAGTAAAATAAAATATAAATCAAGATATTGTTTGGTCTCGTTCAATACATTCATAATTTAATAGCATAAAATGTTTGAATTAGAACATTTTCATAATAATCAGGATAAAATGTTTGTACTATTATCATACCAACAGTGTGTACGACTTATATCTTAAATTATGAAAACTTTATTCGAAATAATATTTAATTTTGTTTGTGTATAAACTAAATTCTATACACCACATCATCGTAAGGGAAGGGACATAAACAAATTAATGATCTACTGGTTAGTAGTACGTATATATAATATTCAAACACGTCTGGCGTATACATCATATGATGCTTTGTTAGTTTGTTATTCTCTTTGTTCCCGTGATTTTCTAGCTTTACTTTGGTCTAAAACAAGTGTAATCTTTTAAAAAATAGTTTTCGATAAACCATTGACTCAAAAGAGAAGTTGTGGAAGCAGAATCAACCACAGGCAAACTAAGAAAAGAAAAGAAAGATAAGGTCTCTACAGAAGCATACATAATTCATGACTGGCTAACACACTGTGAATGAAGATCAAACTCAAGACTCTCACAAATATAGAGTAACAGTAACCATCTCTAAAATGCTGCTCTCGTAACATGAAATTCTTGTTCAAAGACAATAAAAAACACAACATGTAAGACCTCAGCTAACATGTTATGTCTGATACGCGCAACCTGGTCTGGTGGGGATTCTTCTATTCAGATAATGTTGACTTGAGTTCACCCCCGCTATGTAATTCCAGGATGATATCACATCCTCCTACCAGTTCGCCTTTGTAATACAGCTGCGGATAAGTTGGCCAGTTGGAGAAGGTCTTTAATCCCTGCCTCACTTCTTCATCGGATAGAATATCAAAGGATCCAAAATCAACCCCTTCCTCCTTCAAGGCATTAACCACCTTCGAGCTGAAACCACACCTTGGAGAATCTGGTGTACCCTTCATAAAGAGCATTACAGGTGAGGAGTTCAGTAGATTCTTTAAACGGTCTTCAAGACTTACTTTCTGGTGTATCCCCTTCTCAGTTAGAACCTTCCTAAACTCACCGCTCTTTTGCATCTCCAGTACAATGTCTGATCCACCAATAAGTTCACCCTTTATGTACAGCTGTGGATAACTAGACCAGTTGGAATAAACCTTCAGTCCTTGACGGACTTCATCATCAGAAAGAATGTCAAAAGTCTCAAACTCCACTTTCTCCTGTTTAAGAATATCCACCACCTTTCTGCTGAATCCACACCGGGGTTCATCAACTGTTCCTTTCATAAACAGCATAACTGGGCAAGAGTTTATCAGACCTGTAAGACGAGTAGTCAAGGCAGTACTCAAGCCAGATTGTTCAGAGATGCCACCCTTCCCACCCGCAGTTTTATTTGGTTTAGTTTCAAGAGAATCAGAGACCCCAACCCCATGATCCTTGAAAACATCTGTAAGTTCACCACTCTCATGCATAGTTATAACAATATCACAACCACCAAGAAGTTCACCCTTGCAGTACAGTTGAGGATATGTTGGCCAATTGGAAAATTTCTTCAACCCCTCACGGACCTCATTGTCCGTCAGAATATCAAAACTTCCAAATTTAACCTTCTCTTTCTTCAAGATGTCAACGACTTTCTGACTAAAACCACACTTGGGTTCTTCTGGGGTCCCTTTCATGAAAAGCAGAACTGGATGAGAAGAAACCAGCTGCTGAAGTCGCTTTGTTAGCCGATCATCAAGACCAGAACTTGACACTTGAGGGGCACCGTTTTCTCTAGACAATTCCTGAATTGCTTCAAGAACAGAGGGACCTGCAGCCATTCCTAGGCTAGCAGGAGCGGCAGGATCCCCAGGAGTGATTGACCCAGCAATTTTTGCAACCTTGTTAGCCAAACTAGAAGGATCGGCCCCTTCCAATGTATCAACAGCCTTACCTTCCTATAATAAGCAAAGCAATAGCACATTATAGATGGCATAGCAAGCAAAAACGTAGGTTCAAATCAAAGGTAATTGTTCAAATGTCACAAACAATCACAGATGGAAGTGATTACTAATTACCACTTAAGGGATGGAACCTAACAAATTTTCAAATCAAATTCACACAATTAGTGAACACCTTCACTTAATTTTTGAAGAATGTTATCTTGGACTTGTGTGAGGCAAATTTAGGCAATTCTTTCAGGAAAACCCGTCATATTTGTTTGGCTAATACAAATGAATTTAATGTTTCTTGATCTTGCTAACAGATGTTCACCTTTTCAAAATAATTAGCTACAAATATTTCTGTCCCATTTTCAGAGAAGTTAGTGACTCAAAAATTTGAAATGCCACATTGATGATTTATCTACTGCATAAGCCTTACTCTGAGACTTGCACAGAGCCACCTAAAGAAAATGGCAAAAAGACAAACAGTGGAATCTTCAGAAGACAAGTGTAATAGAGAAAAACCATCTAGCAATCAACGTAATTACCCCGTGATGATGTGATGTTCATGAAAATCAGGCTAACAGAAGACAGTAAGATTTGCAAATGCCAAGCACTGGTTTGGCATAGAAGAATTACGGAAATCAAGAAGTGAGAATAAGATTGTTTTAGGACTTCTATATCCGACTGCACTCGTAGAGTTCACTGAAGAGTTACCAATTTAAGGATGCTTTCAGTAGAAAGTACGTGAAGTTTAACGAGAAAGATAGCCGGTGTTGACAATTTGTAAAGCTTATACAGTAAGAGAGGTCGCATATTTCCCAGTGTCCTTCACTTAGTTGCCACCAAATAGTAGCAACATGACGACATCACATGAAGGTCCAGATGGCTCTTATACTCTGCTCATGCACACCTAAAGATGCATATGGTTTTCAAAGATTACGAGCACAAAGAATGACATGTCGTTGGCAGAGCACAGTCAAGCATGGTCTTTATAGAAATAAATGAAGAAATGAGAGACAGAGTTTCATATTCAAGTACTATCTGGAGAACAAAAAGAAACTCTGAAAAATTGTTAAAATTTTATTTTTTTAAGTGATTAGATTATTGAGGATCTTCTGATTATATTTGTTATTCCGAAGACATACATTTTCTATGTAAAAGGCCTCCTTTAAGTAGGTACACTTTTCTTTATAAATAAATTATGGAAATCATTAGGTTAATAATGTAATAAAAAGGTTGAAACACAATCCTCATTTCAATACTTCATTTGTTGGCAAAACACAAATATATTCATTGAGTTCATCGCTTATAAAACTATGGAAGTGAGCAGATAACTAGCAGTAATATCATAATGATTCTCAATGCCATGTCCAGTAGCTATACAAAACCAAACATCACAAGTGGTGAGTCCTGAACTAAGCCGGGGGGTAGCAGAAGTTCTTTAGGATAACTGGTGCATGAGCTGAAGATTACTTCTGCTACTGACCCTCCAAAACAGTAAGGTCACAGAATGGCTTCTAGGGAGTCAGAAGCAAGCTGAGCAAAATGCAGGTAGAAGTTGCACAAGAAGAGGGTGAGACATTCATTCCCCATCTATTCAGAAGCAAATAAAGGTTTACAAACAGAAACAGTACATGGACAACGAAAGCAAATTCCCATGTGAGATACCTTGAAGAAGACAAAGTAAGGAACAGCAGAAACAGAGTGCAGCTCAGATATCTCAGGCTGTTCTTCAGCTTCAACCTGAAATACAAAGACAGAAGCAAAAGAACACTGTCAGAAATGAGCTGAAACATCAGAATGAGTAATGAGCAAATTCCAGTAGCACCGGGACATAATTCATTAAGGAATCAGTTTACAATGGCATCAACTACTATAGAAGAAAAGTTCATTCCCAATTCACTATGCTAGAACAAACAACTATTCGAGTGTCCTGTGTTCTCCACTTCTCTGCTTGCAGGAAGTAAAATTTGAAGATTCTATCCAAGCAGTAAAATTTGAAGAACCAAATCAATGTAAGACTGCAGAAAATCAAGAGAGAAATAATATAGCTAAGCAACCAGCCAACCACAAGAACATATCTATCCGTATGCACCCATTCAGGGAGACAAGTTCTTAGTTAATAGCTTTTTCCTTATCTTTTCTGTGTCTATTTGAGTTATCGCGGGTGTTCATTTTCTCAACTTGCTTAAAAATTTGAACTTACCAAATTGAGGTAAGACTGAAGCAAATCAATAGAGCAATACCTATCCCCACCCTCCCAAAAAAAACTCGTATTACAAAGTCTTCAATTTATATAACATAGCTGGGTAACCGCAAGAACTCATATTTCTGTGTGCATCCATTCAGGGAGATAAATTCATAGTTATTCCCTCTGTCCCAATTTATGTGACACGCTTTCCATTTCAGTTTGTCCAAAAAGAATGTCACCTTTCTATAATCAAGAACAATCAATAAAATTCCCTCTTTTACCCTTAACGAATTGATTTATAGCCACGCAAAAGACTAAGGTTTGTTTTAGACCACAAATTTTAAGAGTCTTCCTTTCTTATTTTAAACTTTGTGCAAGTCAAATGGTACCACATAAATTGGAGCAGAGGGAGTACTTGTTTTTCCCTACCTTTGTGTGTTTATTTGAGTAAATAATGTATGTTCATTTCCTCAAACTGCTTTTATTTCTTCAGCATCTTCTGGAGAATGTGACAATGAGCTAAGAGGTAATAATAGCTGCCTAATAGAGCAAAGCTTCGGAGGCGGAGCTAGGTGGGGGGTTCGTGGGTCCGGACGAACTCACTTACTTTTTTGTATACCCCGTATTTGTATTAGAAAATTAAATAAATATATATGTATATTAACTTGTGAAACCTAACAAAATTGATTGACAACTCAATGGTAAGGAAGGGGTGGTGGAAATGCCTTTCACACTAGTGTTATGGGTTCAAACTCTACCATCAATCTTCTGTCCTGAAATTTAGAAACCCCAAACACCTAATTCTGGCTCCGCCTCTGCAAAGCTTATCTCTATTAGTACCAAGTTTGACCCAAAAACTTTTACCAGTAGCACCCTAAAATTTCACCAAAGTTAAGACTATTGTATAGAAGATTGGGTGTCATAAGTAGATAATCATATTTTTGTATAGATTATATACATCTTGGCATACTTTTTGTACATGAGAGCTTTCCCGAATTAATAAAATTATATATCTTATCAAAACAATTGCTTACTACAAACCAAGACTTACTGCGCAAAAGGAAAAATCTCATTCTCACTACAAGAATGAGCTACATTTACTACAAAATCATAAACCCTTCAAAGCATATCTTCCCAAAACAAACCTTTAAAAAAAACACTCCAAACAGAAACAATATGTCAATCAAAATATCTTTCAATAGCACATCACAAAGCTTCATAGTTCGGCCAAAATCTTATGAACTGTCCTTTTTACTAATGAATGTGGGACCCGGTACCGGCTTGCACGCAATTGACTAATCTACCAATGGTAAACCTGCTCACCAAGGCTAAACACCATGGAGTTACAACCCAGATTCAAACCAATAATCTCCAAGTTGTCACTCCTATGCCTAAACCACTGGACCGTATTAATATATATATATATACTTTCTGAGTTTTCTTACATATGAAAACTGAAGAGTTTACGCTGTATGTAGTTGGAAATTTTTCACATTATGAGACCCAAATATGTAGAATCTACAGTTCACTAAAGAATGAACAACAAAACCCTAAACCCTCAAAGCACAGCAATAAAAAACAAACCCAGAGAACCCCCTCCAAACAAAAAGAGCATATCAAACAGAAAATAGCAATCCAGCAATTCATTCAAAATTCCACAAGCCACATCAAAAACCATTCAATAAAAATACCAGAACTCAACCAATAAATTAAAAAGATATAAACTTGGTCCATCTCCTATAAAGTTTCACATCAAAAGTGTACAAAAACTCTTAACCTTTCACACCATAGTTAAAAAAAGAAAAATTCCAAACAACCCCCAACAAGAACATATCAAACAGAAAATCTATCAATAACCCATCAATATATTTCATTAATTTTGTTAATTCAAAACAGCGGCAGTCTTATATCCGAAACTAATACCAGAAATCGATCAATAAATTAAAAAAGATACAATCTTTTTGGGCTTCTCTTTCATATATGCACAAATTGAGAAGATTTGCTTACTCTTAGAAAATGGGCATGTGGGAAATCAGTAGAAAGATGAGAAAAGACTTGGTCCATGTGCTTAGAAGCTTCACACCATGATGCCCAAAAGTGCAAAATCGCCGGTGATCCATCGGCGACAATCTTATCAAGCTCCGTCTTTGATTGAACTTCCTTCACTGATCCTCCTCCGCCCATTCTCGATTCTTTCAGATTCTCTATTTCTCTATGAGAAGTGAAGTAAATACCCTCAAAGAACAATACATCCAAGAAGACGAAATTTCTCCTCTTTTCTGCTGTTTTATAAAAGCCTAGTTCTTTTTCCCTTTTCTTTCATATTTTTTTTTTAAAAAAAAAACATAAAGTGCATAATATAACCTAATTTTCAACTTTTAAGATATTACACTTTTGATTATAGAATTTGAGATCGCAATTTTAAAACATTGATTTGTCTCTTTAAATCAGTCTCAATTCTAAATCATCATTTTAAATCTTAAATTCTTTGAATTTTAAATTGTGATTTTAGTCTCTTTTTTAAAATGTAAAACTTCACTCATAAGTTTATGTTTTGAATAAGTAAAAACTCATCACTTCAAATTTTGTAAAACATATTAATATTCAATGCAAAGAGATTGTTCGTACTTCGTACCAATGTAAAGAATTATATTAACGAATAGTTAGTTACTACTCCCTTCATTCCATATTAGTTGATCGCTTTTCATTTTGTACGGTACTTAAGAAATCATAAATAAGAAGATGATTTTATAATTCACTCCTTAAAAACTTTTTGAAAATTTTACAAATAAATGTGAATACTTTTAACAAAGAATTAATTGCAAGGGCAATATAGAAAAAAATTAGTCCATATTTTTTTTATTTAGTAAGGTGGATAACCAATATGAGACAACTATTTTTAGTACAATGATTAACTAATATGGAACGGAAGAAGTATTATTGTTGGCTAGTTGATATTTGTAAAAATATGTGTATATATTAGTTTGTAATAATATGTAATTGTAAGTATTTATTTATAAAAACAAAAAAAAAAGGAAATATGTGAGTTATTAATATGGCGTGTTAAAATATATCAATTCTTTAATGAGAAAATGACCAAATAACCCCCAATCTATTACCGAATTCTCAACTACACACTTATACTTCACGTGAATTCTATTAACCCCCTGAACATTTTAAAAATAAAATATATACCCCTTAAAAACTCATACCCAAATTTGTATCATGGAGTGGTCGGGGCACACGCCTGCCACATAATATTACCCTTTTTATAAATCAAAATAAATTAATTCATTTTTTTATTCCGTCGTCATAGAAGCAGCCATCTGCCAGAGCTTTTTCGTCAGAGTTGCACCACTTTGCCTCAAATTCTTTCAATATAGGGTTTTTTTCCACCGGCCTGCTCAATTTTCTTCTATATTCCTCTCAATTCCATCTTCAAAAATCTCTTTCTTTCAATAATCACTTAATTAATCGTCAAATTCTTCATTTTTACACGATCTATTTTTCCTCTCTCATATTGATGAAATTTTCACTGAAAATCAATAATAATTGAATGCCCAAAAGTTTTATTTTTTTAATTTAGTTTGTTTGGGTAGGAATCTTGAAATATACAGATATTATTTGTTTTTTGTACAATTAAAAGTTCATTGTAGATTTGGTAGTCAGAGTCTTTTCAAATGTGAAAAAAGTGAACATCTGACTTTTTAAATTTTGTGCTTGAGGTTGAATCTGCATCTCCAACTTTGAATATCTTGAAGCTATGGAGAAAAATAGAGAAAGTGGTGATGGTGGTTCACATGGTGGTTCCCAGCGGAACTGACGGTTGATGGATATGTATTCACATGGTGGAGTAACAAAGGTTATTTCTTATGGATTTTTAGTGGAGCTCCTATGAGGAGTGTGAATTCGAAGGTGAGAGGCTTAGTGATAGAAGGTCGATGAGGCGGGCTCCTGGAGGTGGAGGAGCAAAGCTCGTATGATGGATCAAAATGCCGTTGTCACCGGTATTGTTGCTCGCCGCCGCCGGTGTTGTTTCTCTGCCAAAGAAAGAAGAGAAAGAGCGTAAAAAGTACAAAATAAAATAAAAGGAAACATAAATTATTATTTTTTTTAAAGAAAACAAAAAGCTACTCTAAAATAAAAGAAATATTACTAAAGTTTTAATTAGTTTTTTTTTGTCATTAACATTCACTCTCTCAATAAGATTGAACTATACACTCTTTGCCACCTCAGCATTAGGGAGCAAATAATTCCACTTTAAATTAGTATAAGGGGGTAATAGGATTCTTGAGAAATATAAGTGTAGTTGAGAATTTGATAATAGGTTATGGGTTCATTTGACCATTTTCTCATACTTTAATTATAAGCTATAATTTTATTCATTTGATAAAATTGTCTAAGAATTGAGCAAGTTTTGATAATTTTACAAATTATGAGACTTTTATATTTACAAAGAAAAATATATAATTCAAAAAATTAAATATCTAACAAAATTTCAACTTTAGATTAACATAATTTTAAATTCCTTTTTCATATCATAATTTTAAATTATTAATTTAATATAATAATTTGAAATCACGTCCAAATGGGCCTTTCAAAAAGGGAATGGTAGATTTCAAAAAAGTAAAATAAACAACTTATTTGAGTAGCTTACTGAATAATGAAAAAGGTGTTTTAAGTTTGTCATTGAAAAAAATAAAAATCAATTAATATGATTAATTTTAAAAAATTCTAAGATCCAATTAATCGAACGGCGTTACAATTTTAATGCTATAAATAAAAATATAAAATACTGGATATTTCACTTATAATAATTAAGGACGTTCATCTAGAGTAATGAAATAAATAATCATCTTGTGAACTCAACTAGTTAGCTTCTCCATTTAGTAAAAACCGGAGGAGTACTTGTCTAATTGTGACCTGGATTAGTTAGTTCAACATTTTTTTTAATCATATGATATTCATAATTCACTTATTTAATTAATTCAAATTTATGTTCAGCGTTATCAATTTAAGAAAACTCCCTACTAAAAGTTTCTTCAATCCATTTCATTTTATACAACTTGACTAATCTAACTGATTTTTTCAGTCCCTCAAGACATATTATGTCAATTGTCAAATATATATGAACTTCATGTTTAAAAACTTGTTAGTGTAAATCATATGTATTGATGTTTGTAGCTTCAGTTCTTTTCAAATGATTAGATTCTCTAGAATTTTTTTAGTATTTTATTTAGCATTTAGGCTAAGAAATCATTGGGTACTAAAATTATGAGACTAGTTATTTCTTATAGAAAGTAGAATAACATAATTTTATAGAACATTTCGATTTATGAGATATTTTTGTCTATTCCATCTCAATAACCAAATGTCCTAAGTACTTCAGATATAGTGAACTTCAACCAGACTATGCGTAATTTTTTTGTTTAACCATTCGATATAAGCCCAGAGCTCTGTGAACATTCCACACATTGACACGAGACTTGAAAATCTGTTATTTGGTGCAATATGTGTAGGTTCAATTATTAATATTGTTTTTCCCTTTCCATTTCTTGATCTCCATAGTAATAGATTCCATTCTCTTTTTTCTTTTTTTTTATAACAAAGTTCCAGATAATGTAATTCCCATAAACTGTAATTGAGGTGAGACAAAATTTTGTTTTTTGTTTTCCTCACACCAAGTTCATGTTTCCAACAAATTAATACATGCAACCTCAAATGTTGCCTTTATTCTGGAAATGCTCCAATTGTGTTAGGAACTTGTTGCCTATATATATACCCTTGTGTTGTAATAGTATAGCATCATCAATAATCAAATCAAAGTTTTTTCTTAAATAAACTTATAGCTAAAATGGCAGCTCCAACATGTTTTCTCATTTCTTTTATGGTTTTGCTAGGCTTAGCAATATGCTCTGCCCAGCCTATTGATGTTCACACAATTGAGTCTAAGGAAGTTGATCATCATCACAACCACAAAGCTCACACTTTGAGTAATATCGATGTCCAAGGCTTTGGAGGAGGAGGCAGTGATGGCGGATCAGGCATTGTTCGTGGTGGATTTGGCATTGGTGGTGGATTTGGTGTTGGTGTTGGCGTTGGTGGTGGTGGGGGTGGATTTGGCATTGGCATTGGTGGAGGTGTCCCTGGCTACAATGACCCTGGTTATGGTTCACCTATCTATATACCTGGCTTTGATTTCCCAGTCTATTCCCCTGATTGTGGTTTTGTGTGTCTTGCTAATAATCCTAGTGGAGAAATCACTGAATTCAAAATCTCAGGATTATCACACTTCACCAAACCATACAGATGCAGGCCAGGGCCAAACATGCGCGGAGACAAAGATTTTAACCATGAACTTCTTCTAAACTTTGTTTCTACAATGCAGGACAAACACGAGAACAAACATGAACGTCTACGCTATGGAGGACACGGTGGAGATGTAGGCCTCCGAGTAGGAGGAGCTAGACGTTTAGGATTTGGTCATGGTACTGATACCTCTGATCAGTATGTTAATGAGGACCCTGGTTGGAGTATTGAGGGCTGTGGTTATGTATGTCCAGGCAACAGTCCTAGTGGAGGAATCACTGAATTCCATATCTCAGGATTATCACATTTCAGTGAACCTTACAGATGTAGCCCAGATATGTGTGACACAGAAGAATGTGGTGAATTTCTTCTACGCTTTGTTTCTCCAATGCATAACAAACACGAGAACAAACATGGTCATCAGTCAGAGAAGCAAGACAAACATGAGAACCAACATGGTCATCAGTCAGACCAGCAAGACAAACATGAGAACCAACATAGTCATCAGTCAGAGCAGCAAGAGGAAGCAATCACAAACGATATCCCCGACCCACCCACACCCCAATCCTGAATCAAAGAAAAAGAAACTTTATATGTAATAATGTTATGTACCTTCAGCCAAAAAACAGTATACACTGTCTAAGAAGCTAACTATTTACAAGGAACTTAATAAAACTTGTTTTAGTTGAATTGATTTGATCACACTAAAGGAATCTCTATGTCGATTGAGAAATGAATAAGCAAGCAAAATAATTTTCCTGTATCCAAAGGAATCCACCAAATCATGTTATTGTTGTGCGAAAGAGATCTAAAAATGGCTTCTGTTCATCAAGCTCGGGTTTTCTACCAATCCCCAGGTAAGATAGGCTAATATTGGCCATGGTGGGTTCTTATACTGAAAAAAGAGAACATCCTTGTTATAGTTGCTTAATGCAACCTCCAAAACCCAAAACAAATGTAAGACAACATTTTGTTATTTTCTCCTCCACATAGACTTCATGTCGCAATCCACTGTACTCATTGGCTCCAGCCAACTAGACCTATGAGCCTTAGTAATATTATGTGATTCTCATCATGTTTTACTTCACTGATTCTATCAACAATAACAGAAGGAGAAACCTAAGCACATTGTTTGTTTCGAAAATCATGAATGGAGCCATAAGCTTATTAGGTAACTGAACACATATGTTTAGTGGGAAACAGTCGATTGATGATGGAAAAATTATTGCAGCAACATATGATTTCAGATTATTTCATAAGATGGCCATAAAGTAGCATACCATTTGTGATTTAACATTATTACATTCATGACTCAACTTGGGAAGATCGTCAAAGTTTAAAATCTTCTGTCTCATTCAACCGTAGTAGCACCAGCCCAATTCGCAGCACTTCCCCTGCGCGGAATGCTGTGGAGTTTGGTATACAAGTCCACCTGGAAAATCACAGCATTGACATTTCCTTCATCATCTTCGCGTGCAATTCCTTTTACTTTGTGCATTGGATGATCAAAGCTTATTAGCCCTGTGTCACTTATGAAGATACACCCTGTACAATCAGCTTTAACACATTAAGTTCCACTTGATATCCAAAAACATCGAATTAAACTTAAGAGGATTTGATTAAGAAACCTGGAGGAAATGGGGTATACAATTTCCCACAAGAAGCTTGAATGAACTCTGAATCATCAGAACATACTAATGATCCATCTGTAGCAGTTCCCCAGTGTAATGACACACTTCCATCGCGATCCTATACATTGTTTAGAGATACATCAAGTTTATTCTGACAAAGGAGTTATGTTATATATATATACTGATCATAACATAAAGATTCTTTTCCACTATCAATATAGTTTAATGTGTAATAGTACGTTAGTATCATAAAGGTTCTCCTATAATTGTCTTATAAGTAAACCTATTACTCACCCTAGCAAGAAAAAGAGTGGAAGCTTTAGAGTCAAAGAGAATGAAAGCAAATTTGCCTTCAAGTTCTTTGATGACTTGATCAGGAGGGTATGGTGCCCGATCCCTTAAAACTTTGTAAGCCTCAACCATTATCATAGCTTCTGTAGCTTGTCTTGAAAGACCATAATGTTTCCTCAAATCAAAAGTGTTGTCTAAACCACCAGAAAAGATGCAGAAAACATCATCCATCACCACAATAGACCTATATATGTTAAACAAAACAAAACAAGCTCCTTTAGCTAGTCACCTTGTTTATTGATCTAATCTTGAAATATAACAAAAATTCCCCCTTTTAGTATACTCATCATCAATGTACAACAACACAAATCCAAGCACAAACAAAGAAAAAACTGATCTAAGACACTATCATTATAAAAGAAACAAATTAGTTTCACTTATAAACTTTAATACCTTGGATGTGAAGGGTTTTCATTTTCATGGGAAAAAGCCATGAAATTCCCATTGGAAAGGTGGTAAAATGTTGAGTCTGGCTTCCATGATTTGAAACTTTCTGCAATCTCTTCCTTTGTTTTAGCCTCCTTTTTCTGTGTACCTGTCTGAGCAAGGCTCAGCTCTGAAGGTGGCTTCCCAATGGATTGCTCAAACACAGCCAACATGTTTATTCAAATAAAAGCTAGAAACTTTTTTCAAGAACCATAAAATACCCAGCAGCAAGAACAATAATATGTCTATTTATATAAATCACAAATTTCAAAAAAATAAAATATCAAAAATTTCGTATCAAATCAAGCTATTAAACGGACAGAGTAATAAAGACAATACAAGACCTGCAGCTGACATGCTTATCCAAATGACTGTTGTAACCGAAAATAAAGTACTGACGTGGCATCAATAATGATGATAGTACATCTGTCACAGCTCTCCATTGTTCAAATGTTATGAAAATTTTGTTTAAATAAATATAGGAAAGTGCTAAATGGTCAAAAAATTAAAAAATTATAATATTATTTTTTATTTTAAAATAAATTAATATTTTTTTCCATTTTTTATTTAAAAGATATTAAAATTAAAAAAATAAAAATATTTTAAAAAGTAAAATAATATAAATAAAATATTATTCTGGCGAAATTTTTTTTTTCCATAAATATATCTCTTTCTTGGAACATGGTTTTGAAACTCCAGAAAATATAACATAGGAGTAATAGTTTTTAATTAGGAATATATTGGAGAGAAGAAAGAAGCAAAGAAAGTTTTGTCTAAATACTAAAAGCTGAAACAAGCAGTGTATAATGACTTTACGCACTTCGAGAAGCAGGCAAAATTAGACTCTTGTGGATAACTCCTCCAATAGAACTCAATATGATTTGCCTATGCAAATGAACAAGTCTTACATAAGACGCTATACATAATAATGCTTTGGGTCTTTTTCAAACTTTCATTTCTGATAATAATTTTGAGCTATTTTTTCCTTGTATGGATGTGGACGTGAGAAGGCATATTTTATGCATTGTTACTTTCTTGTAGTTTATCTAATAGGGAAGATAATGCAATTAACGATTGAGACATTACTTTAAAAAAAAAAAAAACTAATAAATCTGAGGGACACAGCAGAACCCACAAAACCATTAGTAGAAAACAATGGTCTTGGGTTGCGATCCTTTTCGGACCCACACACTAGGGATGATATTTTGTGTATCAGGCTGTCCCTTTTTTCTTTAATGTCATGTGTTGATTGAAACAACTTGTGCAGTCCAGAAAAAAATGGAGCAAATAAACTCATGAGGATGATGAACTCTAGGAAAATTTGTGTATATTACTTTTTTACTTTGGTTCAACTGTTTTCATTTAATATAAGCAACTGTACAGCCATAGTTCATAGGACTTTCCTGTTCAAACTTAACAACACGAGGATGATCTCTTAGTAATTTAAGTGCAGATTCTTTTACGACTCCAGAGCCCATCCCATGAATAACAAAAATAACAGAATTAGGCGCTCTTGAATCAATGGCTATGTTGAGCTGGTGAGAAGCATCCTCCACTCTCAGGCCACGCAAATCTACTGTGTTTTTAGATGTCTGCAGCACAGGGCCATAAGAATCTTGCTGATTTTTGGTTGCTTCAGAAAGACTTCCAAGGTCCCTGAGACTCCTGATCCGCTGAACCTACATCATTGATCATAAATTAACTCTTTTTCATTCCCTATGTTTTTAAAGAAAGTGAGAGTTAAGCATTAGCAGATCAGATACATGTGAAACGCAACCCAGTCCACACGAAAAATCTCAAGATACTCATATTTACTGAAGCATGCAACTCCATTCATTTATCTAAGCTAGGCCTATAAGTTCCAAGCTCAGCAATGAATTACATAACTGTTACATACACTTAAAAACTAGCCTCACATGCATAAGATTGAAAACAATGCGTGTCACTCTATTTCAATCTGTCTCAATCTTATATAGAAGAAAATAAGTTTTCCAGCATTAGAAGGTAGCTACATTTTCTTCTGGTGTACAAATCTCTATAAGACTAAGACTCTTACTACTGGAGCTGACATACCAACATGACTAACCTAAATCTCTAGCAATTGGGAGTATTCTTCCATTGTACCCTAACTTTCACAACATGTTTTCATGGATTTCAAGAGATTGTAGGTCTTTGGAAACAGCCTTCTTAGGTCTACCTCGTTCCATTTAACACCTTCAATCACCATGTTCTCACTCACATAGGTGCCTATGTTCCCATGTGTGTGTGTGTGTGTCTATTATATGTATGTGTATTTTGCTTCAAGCAAGAGAGAGAGAGGGAGAGAGAAGAAAGAACTCAAGAGTCTGCAAACCTGGGTTTTCAAGTTAGCTGCACTGGAAGAAGCATCAGGGGGAATGGGTCTTATACTGCTCCTGCCCACGCGGACTCTGATTTTTCCATATTGAACAAGGATAGTGTCATCGTTCCCAGGTTCCTCAACCACAGTGGCCAACTTATTTCCAAATGCCTTCACATATACTTGTTCTCCAACCTGTGGTGTGTAAAGGCTCTGGCCTATTTCTCTGACAAGAGAATCTTTACTAGACTGATGAGCTTCAACTATCGATGCAATAGCAGCTTCCGCCTTTTTTACAAGTGTATTAATCTCATCAGCACTTACATTTCCGAGTTGGCTCTCAAACCGCTGTACTATAGTTTGGATCTCATTTTTCACAGTTCTCACTTCCTGTTGGATTTCATGTGTTTCCTTTGCTATGAGGGCAGCTTCACGTCCATCAAGATCTTGTGTTTCATTGTTGATCTTCATTGCGTGAAAAAAGAAAAATGAAAATAGTGAAGATTATAGGAAATCCTAATAACAGTTAACAATATTTCTGAGGTCGTTCGACAGCATCTCCCCAAAAAAAATCTAATGATATTTCAAGTGAGTTAAACCAGAAATATTTACTCTGAAGTTATAAACTATGTCGATTAGAGTTTACTAATATGGTAATACCCCAACAGGCAACAACCAAATAGAATCCGCAATAACACAGATCTAAGAACACATCTAGAAACTGAATCAATGACAGTTCAGAAGTTAAAAAACGAAAACAGTTGAAAAGAATTCTCATAGCTGGGTTCAAGCAAAGAGAATGGATAGAAAAAGAGAGCAATACATGGCAGAAATGCGGAAACTGAATGACAGTATGCAACTTCATCTTGACTCTGCTGTGGATAATGACGACAATTTTCATTCGGAGGATCATCGCGAAAAGATGCACAGCCACAAATTAAGATACGGTGGCCTTTAGGACACAACTTGGATAAAAGATCAAGAAACCTCCTGGAGTTAACTTTTTGAATGGTCATATCACCCACAAGTTTCAACTATATACATTCTACAATAGCAAAGAAATTAGGACCTTCTTTCTCTCATTTGTACCGCGGATATATGAATGGGATAATGAACTAAATCCCCAAGAAAAGTACCAGAAAGATACCTCATTATAAATATTCATAATATCTGAATGAAGAGAAGCAGCTTCTATTGCTTGAGATTCTAGTCTATCTCTTTCTTCAATTAGTGACCGATAAAGTAAACCCTTCTGCTCCTGCTGCTTGTCTGGTCTCAATTTGTTCACCCATAATACTGCTCGCTCAATTATTCTTTCATCAAAGCCCATTGATTTTGCAATATTCAAGGCATTTGATTCACCCATGCTTCCCCAGAGAATCCGATAGGTAGGCTGTAGAGTCTCCAAGGAAAACTCTGTGGCTGCTGTTTCAAACCGATTGTCCTTTTCTTTTAAGCGAGTTAAATCTGCATAGTGGGTAGTTACAACAGCTAAATTAACCCTGTCCTTGAGATATTGCAGTACGCTTTCTGAAAGTGCTACACCTTCTGAAGGATCGGTCCCACTTCCAATTTCATCAATAAGAACTAGAGATTCTCTAGAAGCAACTTCCAGAATCTCACGAAGCCGTGAAATGTGCCCACTAAAGGTTGATAGACTTTGCTCCAGAGACTTCAGCAGGCAAAATATAAAATTTCAATTTATAAGAAAGATGGTGCGAATAAAAAAACAAGAAAATGAGGAAGCACAGGAAACTTCCACTGGGTTAGATTGAAAAAAGATATACATCTGAGACGGATGACGGGGAAAGAAGGGAGTATAACAAAACCAAGTACCTGTTGGTCTCCAATGTCTGCCAGAATAAGATCAAACCATGGAAGCCGTGGTTTATTTTGGGCAGGCAAATACATGCCAGCCTTCAACATCATAGAAGCCAGTCCTAGAGTTTTCATTGAAGCCGTTTTGCCTCCAGTATTAGGGCCCGAGATGACAACCACCTTTGTTCCATGACCAATTTTAATATCAATGGGCACAGGGAAATGTGCATGAGATTTTGTTTCAAAATTCATGACACCATTTCCTTGATCCAAATCAGATGATCTTGGGGACACATCAGTCGACAAGTTTCTCAAGGAGGATTCAAGAAGCAAAGGATGTTGTATCCCTTCTACATTTATAGATAAATGTTCAGATTGGGATATGTTACAATTTCTTGGACTTAAAGCTGGACAGGCAGCACCCATCCACTGAGCATGAGCAGCCCTTGCAAATGCAAGATCGATTTCCAATATTTTATCTAATAAGTGCTTTATTTTCATATTAGATTCTGCTATTTCAGATGTAAGCAAACTCAAAATAGTTTGCTCCTCAACTCTCTCAGAACTAGAAAGTTTAACTTCCATGTTGTTCAGCTCAACTGCCTCTTTAGGTTCCATGAAGTATGTAGATCCACTACTGCTTGTATCTAGGATTACGGAATTAGGAAGCAAAGATCTATGCGAAGATCTCACAGCAACACACAATCTTGAACGGCGCTTGGTCACTAAAGGCCTGTCAAAGCCTCCACCTTGAAAAACTTGAGTTGATAATTGCTTCAACAATGATTCTAGATTATCCATGTTCCTCTTTCTCTCAGATCTTATAATTTCCAAATCTTCACTAGCTCTATCAAGGATTACTGAAAAGCTGCAATCAATACAGAATTCTATTTTTTGCTCCAATTCCACAAGAAAATCACAACTGTGAAGAATTTCCTTCAGAGGAGAGTACCTGTTTGAAGATAACCAGACATTCTAATGAAACTGCTCAATACTATTTAAATGGCACTTCATGAGAATCCATCACTACCACATGAGACATGCTTCTCCATTTTGAGTTAACTGCAATTGGGAGTAGGAAGGCATTCTCAGAGGAACAGCAAATAAAGGGAAAACACACTCAAGGTGAATTCATCTTTAAAGCCTGCATTCTTAATAATCTTCCAAAAAGCACCACAGCATTGTGTAAATTCAAGAAAGGAATGAGAAGAGATATCCATAAGACTGTATTTACCACTTCCTACAAATATCTTGGAAGAGTGCTCACTCCAATATTCATCAGATGAACTATATTTCACCTCTTACTTTTTCATTAAGTTACTTCCCAGATAGACACCCACCAACCTCTTTGATACATTTTTGGATAGAAACTTCAGCTATTCGGCAGTTCTTTTGACCAAAATCCAAAACTATTGTCAATTCTACCACGATTTTGCAATCAGTAGAAAACAAAATGTTACTAACTGTTATCTTAAGGCTTTTGAGCTAAGCAAAAAAAGTTCTTACAGATGAATTTACATGTTAAAGCGGCGACTGTAGCGACAAGTTTTGCTTTCGAATCATATGCCTATGGAATAGCTGAACCCAGATTTTATATTGCAATTGGTTTGAATCTCATGGGATCACCCTATCGTCTAAAATCAGAGGTTCTTTATACCAGAATAATCCAACACCAAGTAACTACAACGTAGAACAGCAAACAAAATAATGCAATGCTTTAAGTAGAGTATTAAATACAGCAATTTACCTTTCAGAAAAATCAATCTCCTCCAACTGTTGGAGCAAAAATCTCGCCGCTGCCAAGGTCCGTTTCACAGAGCAAAGTTCACGAATAGAGAGTATACCGCTTGCAACGGAAGCATCAACAATAGGGGAAATATCTTCAATTCCAGTAAAATCCAACGGCCGAGGAATAGCCACGGCGGCCGAGGTCTGAGAGAGGAGTCTACTGCTCTCATCAGGAGTTCTACCCACCGGAATCCGAGCAGATTGTGCTGCGGCGTATCCCATGGATGTGGAAGTGAAGGAGGAGAGCTGTTGACACACTGCGGGCCATTCTAGAAGCTTCAGGGTTTCGGATTGCAGTGACTCGGCAAGTTTGACTCTGTGAGTTGACTCGGATGAGAAGCGGACGGAAAACCTAGTTGTACGACGGTTACAGAGCGAGCTGTGAGGCGGAGGAAGATGAATGGTTAAAAAATTATTGAATTTGCATTTGCAGTTGAAGAGATTCATTGAAGATAAAGTTTGAATTTTTGTTGAGCTTTGGGTGCGTTATCCAGTTACTCTAAAATGGAGGGAAGGATGGGTTACACGGCAATACAGTAACCTGTCCATTATGTCATCAACATTCTCAAACTTTTTGGTTATGGTTCGAGCCGTAAAATCAATTACTCCCTCCGTCCCTATTTACTTGTCCATATTTCCTTTTTTGGTTGTCCCTATTTAGTTGTCCATTTTGACAAATCAAGAAAGGACAACAAATTTTTTCCTATTATACCCTTATTTACACTTCTTGAAAATTGTAAAAGTCTATGTTGTTTCCCTCCAATTTATTTCACTTTAATTCAAATAAGTGGTTGTAATTTTGAAGTGAAAAGTTGTCATAAGGGTAAAATTGTAACTTCACTGTGCTAATCATTGTTGCCTTAATCTGTGTGCCATTTCTAAAGTGGACAACTAAAAAGGGACGGAGGGAGTATTAATGTTTTATACTGTCTCATTAAAAAACCAAGTTATTTAAGTCAAACTACATTANTCCGAGCAGATTGTGCTGCGGCGTATCCCATGGATGTGGAAGTGAAGGAGGAGAGCTGTTGACACACTGCGGGCCATTCTAGAAGCTTCAGGGTTTCGGATTGCAGTGACTCGGCAAGTTTGACTCTGTGAGTTGACTCGGATGAGAAGCGGACGGAGAACCTAGTTGTACGACGGTTACAGAGCGAGCTGTGAGGCGGAGGAAGATGAATGGTTAAGAAATTATTGAATTTGCATTTGCAGTTGAAGAGATTCATTGAAGATAAAGTTTGATTTTTTGTTGAGCTTTGGGTGCGTTATCCAGTTACTCTAAAATGGAGGGAAGGGTGGGTTACACGGCAATACAGTAAGCTGTCTATTATGTCATCAACATTCTCAAACTTTTTGGTTATGGCTTGAGCCGTAAAATCAATTATTAATGTTTTACACTGTGTAATGCGTCTCATTAAAAAAACCAAGTTATTTAAGTCAAACTACATTAACTTGATATCACAATTTGCTGACTTTAAAATATGAAGCAATTAGAATCTAATAAAAAAGTGGTGTTCGGATCAGTTTGGGCATGTAGTCTACTCACACTAGCACATGAAAGAAGATAACTTTGTCCAAGAAAGAAATAACTACTCATGTTTTTTACATAAAATTTGAGTCCTGGCCTCGCACAATATTCTCTTTAAATCTTAATTTGTATTATGGGTGTGTGTAAAAAAAGATTGCACAGAAAACAAAAATACAGGAGTCTCAGCTTGTATGTGTTTTGGTGGTTTTGCAGTTCTGTAAAGACGAAATTAAGTTGATGTTAGTTTCTCATGGCATTTGTAATTATGAAGATGAATTTAATTCTTAATGTGTACTTCATCAACAACAAGAGCTTTCAGCTTCAATTGAAATATTTATTTTCTACATAGTTAATTATCCAATGATTATCAACTAAGGGCCTGCAACAGATTATATACACTCCAGCCCTGTTGCACGCCTAAAAGAAGAGTGAAGACGATGAACAACTTAGATCCATGCAAAGTTTGGCTTTGATCTGAATGACGAAGTAATCAATTCCATCTACATGTCATGCCATCTGGTCGTCTCCAAGAATGTCAAAGGGACAACCTATGCAAAACATGGAACAGTAAGACTGCAGTTTGAAATGAAATATCAACATTGCATAAGGGAATGAATTTGGATGATATGGTGAGCGGTAGATTTACCAATAGGCTCGTAGCACTAACTATCTATGAAGAATTGGGAGAGCACATGCTTGAGAAGCATGATTTCCCTCCTTGTATACCAGATTTCCGCGCACAAAGGTTGCCAAAACTTTCCCAGTGAGTCTTGATCCCATGTATGCAGAAATACTCTGCCAATACAAAGAAAGGAATAAGAACAACAATAAACACATTTGAGAATTAAAAACCAGAAGCAAGGAATGTAAGAACTGCAGCATGAGAACAATCTGACAGCTGAATTTCAAATTGTAGGTGATTTACTTCTGTCTAAATTACTTCATCTTTTTGAACCTTAAAACATGTTTCCTAGTAGTTATTCCTTTTAAATAAAAAATCAAAATTTCTGCACACACAAATGAGGTATAAGAAACTACTATAACAGTTACTAGTTTTCATGCAAAAAACAGGCAAGTTTACTTACAGGGTGCTTAATATGTACAGGGTAGTCATTATCCAGGTCGAACTCCATGTCTGGCTCCCAGACAACTATATCTGCTTGGTTACCTACAGCAATTCCCCCCTGCACAAGAACTATAATCAAATACCAGCAACCAAGATATGAAAGTATCATAAGACTTTACAGCAACTAAAACTGCAGCAGTTCCAAAACTTTGTATGGATCATAAAATGGAACAAATTAAAGCAGCCTTAACTGACATCAATATTTTTCAAAAATTAAAGCAAAATGATATTTAATGCCGAACAGTAGATGTAATGTTGAAATACTTCAACATGATACCTTAGTCGTTAGACCAGCAAGTTTGGCAGGCTTCTCACTCCACCAAGAAGCCAACTGCTCAAATGTTATTCCATACTTACGCCCATGTGTCCATGTCGCAGGTAGAACAAACTGCATAAAAGTAACAACACCTTATAGTATTTCAAACAGATTATGATGAGTATGTTTTGACAATTATGCCAAGCATTGTGTTAATTTTAATTCATTCTTTAAGTCTGTCTGAGAAACCACACCAATATTGACATGCCTAGGAATAGTAGCAGAGCTGCAACAGTGGTCATGACACACTATCAACTATCTACTGTAGGTCAATTTGCAAGTATAACAGGAAAGTCGCTGATAGGGCTAAGAAAGTTTATGTTGATAAATATGTATTCTCATATTCAGTGGTTAAAAGGTTATCTTTATACTCTAGATACACAAAAAGGACCTATATGACTTCTCTAATCCTCAGAAACAAAGTGTAACTATGATGGTGTAGTAGTTCTAATAGGAATTTTTGGAAGACTAAAAGAGTAGAAGTTTCAGAATAAAAATCTTGCTTCAACCATGATTTTTACGAAAATGTTTGACTGATACATTGAAGACATAGTTTGCGTAGTCCCATGCATCTATATGCATGCAAGCTTTTCCATTATATATGAGTTTCAAGATAATCCTATTATCTCCAAATGGCTTATATCTGCATTATTTCTGAGCCCACATAGTAATCACATGTAACTAGTAAAAGTAAAGACCTGTAAAGAAGATATGCCACCCCATGCTTTCAAGAAGTCACCCTCATCTAAGAGTTTCATTTCTGGCACAGAAGGTGAGTGGTCAGAACTTAACATGTCAATATCTCCATCCTGAAATGCACACAAATAAAATGAAGTAAATTCTTTGAAAGAAGAAATGAGATGTGATTATAGCAGTAACGGAGTTTGGAAGTTGACTATACCAGTAACGCATCCCATAGTTTTTCTTTATTGGCTGCATCACGGATGGGTGGAGCACACTTAAACCGAGTATCTCCATCAGGAATATCTTCAGCTGCAAAAGCGAGATAATGGGGGCAAGTTTCAACGGTGATGCTATCACCCCTTTGTTTGGCTTCCTATGATTAAAAAGGAAGAAGATATTTTCAGAATGATAATGTAAGATATTCCACAGCAATTTTAGGTGTAAAATTAGAAACAATTATTTTAACATCTATGCTACTCTCAGCTGAATCAATATTACTGTTTACTCATCATTCATGAAAGTGACCATACTGTGATATAAACATGTGATGGTCAGCCCTTACATCATTTACTATAGTGACGAAGAGTAACAGAATTTCTTGACAATGGTGACTTCCCCGCTCTTAACAAAAATAGTCCACCACAAAGGGTATAAGGGGTACAAAGGCAACAAATGGATAGAATACAAATGAACAAATAAAAGAACCCAGAATGGGAGAGAAACGTTTGTTACCTTAATGAGGTTTAGTGAAGTTCTAGCATCAGATAGATGAACAATATGGAGATGAGCTCCTTCAGCAGAACCACCAGCCCTCGTGTCCTTTGACAGTGTTATGAGCTGATTGATAGCAGCCTCTTCCCTGTTAAAGAATAAAAATTTCAAAAGGTAATACGATGTGAAAAACAGTAGAAAATAGAGGATGTAAGAGAGAAAGAGAGAGGGATAAGAAAGAGAAATCATAGTGAGAGAGGAACGTTTTGACAAAATTAAAAACGTTAAAACATGCACCAGCTGAAAGTAAAGAAAGAAATGTTTGTAACACCTCTTGGAAATACATAGAGACATGTTAAGAATGTGACACAACAGGAAACACAAGAAGAATGACATGTTACCTCAACATAAATCTACTCTAGATTCGACCATATGATAAAAGGTAATATATTTACATTGAAGCAGGCCTGGTCTTGAGATATGTAGAGTATGATCTAGCATCCTCGACCCCATCCTCCAGCTCCACTTTTCCATCAAGATCTAGTAGCACTTCGGCATGAACAAGTAGGGGTCTTTTGTATCGAGCCAGAGTTGGGAGTGCTTCCTGTGTAGTTAAGCATTGAATCATAAGCACAGTAGAGAGTCTAATAAAGTTTGTTTTAATGACCATCTGCAAAGACATACCTACATAATTACTGCAGAATGATTGACAAAAACAAATAGAAGAAAACATATTTTGAAAAAAAAAAAAAGAAGGAAGAAAGATTATGTACCTTTATGTGGGATGCAGTTGTCATGGGAAAGTCATTGATGCCTGATGGCACCATAAAAGACTGCAAAAAGGAAAACATGTCCAATTATAAATGTGACAAACCAATTGAAGTCACATAGTAGAGTGCTACAAAGAATGCCCAAAATTATCTCTCAAACATTAAAGATACATTGTCTCTTCGTAAGGTAATAGTTAGGAAATTAATTAACTTATCCAAAAATGTTTTGTATTTAGTATATTGGATATGTCATCAATCTTTGCTTGACTTCCAGACAGCTATGATATCAAAAACTGAAAAGGAACAGAATGCTCAATCTGAGGTCTAGTGCATGTATGTTTGCCAGTATACCTTCAATCCCAGAACCCCTGCATTTAGAAGTCTTTCCAGAGAACTTGCATTTTCTGCATTTTCTGGAACCAAACCTCCCCAGAAACCTGTTAATACAAGAAGTAAGTAACGTCTTACTACAACATCAATCAATCAAGAATAAAGCTTCACAGTCATACCAACATCCACATAGACCCTCCCTTCTGCAGCCTGGACCTGCCAAAAGAACAGTAACCCTGATTATATGTTGTTCAATATGACTACACCTATATGAATCTAGGAACTTCTGTTAGCATTTTTATATGTTCATTAGTTTGAATGCCATAAACTCCTTACAGATGCACCATATTAGACAACCAGCTGACCTCAACAAAAACAAAAACACATGCACTAATATTCACACGAGAAACAATAGCTTTGATAAGTTAGAATTATTTACTCTGTCAAAATGGTCTGTGAAATATATCAAAAATCTATATGACATGCTTACCTTAAGTTTTAAAGTTTCTTCAGAAACTGTTGATGGAGCACTATTAAGAGGCATGTCAACTAATGTGGTTACTCCACCTGGAAAGAACATAGTAATATGAAACAATATATTACGTTCTGTGTATCCCACACATATGAACACTGAATGTTGAATCCAGTAAAATAAGGCAGTCTACAACTTTAAATTTCAAATATTTAAGAAAAAAGTTTAAAAGAACAAACTCATATTAGTGTCATAATTATCCACATTCATAGCAAATAGTTTTAAGTTACATGTGACGAGCTTGAATTTGAATCCACGTACCTGCAGCAGCTGCTTTTGTTCCTGAAGGAAACCCTTCCCATTCTGATCTTCCAGGATCATCAAGATGGGCATGCCTAGAATGGACAAAATAATAATTAGAAACAAGGCTTTATGAGTTAAACCTTATCATCTAGTTTTGATATTGGCAAGGAAGCACAAACTAAGCTCAAGTCTTCCAAATCGAGCCAGAACTAACACAAGCCAGGTATATGATTTTAGACTCCCATCACTATTCTGCTAAAGATTCTACTTTATTTTTTCCTCCCACACTCGCTGGGAGGATTAATAGTATTTACGCTAAATCCTCCACACAACTCGAACTTCTAACATACTAGTTGGGGTCTAGTTGGAGTCTCAATCATCAACTATTTGTGAGATGAAGTCTCATAAAGAAATAGCATACATCCTGGAAGAATTGTGATTTATTTTATGGATTAGTGTTGGAGCTAGGAAGTCTATGACAGAGAAAATACTTCAGAGAACTAGAGCAGGTATTCTGGATATAAGTAAGGCAGGGTAACTGGAAATGGCCTTAAGTTTTCAGGTACTCGCGCTAGTGCAATTGTATGTATGATAGTATGAGTGGTTGGTTGCTGACACAAAGCAACACCCTTGAACCATAAAACCAAAAGGGTGATCGTCTAATAACTGCAAACTTTTAAACCTAGTTCCATCAGTTAAATAACCTAGTTCAACATCTGAAAGCCTTTCAAGGTTCCATCAGTTAAATAAGTACCCTACTCTTACAGTGAAGTTAAATGTTTTTAAAACAAATACAAAACTCCATACTAAGGAATTCAATGAATCCAAATTCGTATATAGACATCACACTGGATCAAAACCCATGGTGTAGACAATCCAAAGACATGAACTCCTCCAAGATGATAATACTTCCCCCTCTTACTTTCCAGTGAATGCAAATTATGCTTAAATATAAGTGGCACACACTGTATCAATTAAACCAGAGTTATAAATGCCCAACATAAAGAGAACATCAAAATTAACTCTTATTCAGGTTTGACACCTTTATCAGTAAGGAATTTCCAATAGTTAAGAGCTATGATACCCTGTTTACTTGTGAAATAATATCTCAAATTTCTCTTTAAAAGGTCTGAATTTTCTCTCCACACAGCAATTCCAATCTGCTGCTTTTAAGTGCATAGCCGTTGACAATTTTTTACATTTTCTAAATCTTCTTAAAAGTTCTCCATGATTTGACATAAATTTAAGAAACAACATAGGAAATCATAACCAACACGAGGATAGAATTTTATCTTACACATCAATAAATCCAGGCATGACAACAGACTCCCCATAATTGACCACTGTGGTAAACCAAGAATTTACATGCCAATTCTCTTCAGCAACAACAGATATAATTCTTCCTTCCTTTATCTCAACTGTTTACATCACATCAGGAGAAACAATTTGTCACCAGGAATGAGAACAAGTAGCTAATAATTTCCCCGTAATCAAAGAAATTTAAAACTTCAGTTCAACAAACCTGCACCAGAAATTGTTCCATTTGGAGTCACAATACGTTTGCTGGATATCCAATAGTGATTATGAGGCAGAAGGCTGCAGTCGCTTGAGGGAAGCTGAGGTATAAAACCATAAACTTTCTTGAGGATCATTCAGAAGTTATAGAACAAAAAAATAGTACCTGAGTACAACATAGTATGAAGCATAAAAACTGGAAAAAGCACATGTAGATGGCTTTTTTGCAATATTTTATCTCTAAAAATGATATCAGAACTAGACAGCTAAATGAAAAATCATTAGCAAAGGTTAAAAAACATAAGCTTGCCTCAAGGCTCTTATATGTACTGCATGTAGACATGCTGAAATTTGACCAACTTTTTAGTTTATTCAGAAAATTTCTTATATGTTAAGCAGTAAAATCTCGGGGGATCTTCCCTAGTTCTTATGGCAAATCTTTTTCCATCAGTCCCTCCATCATATAAATAACATGCTAAAATGGATATCCAGATCTACAGTACTTAAGCATTTCACATGCAAGAACTTCATGAAGAAACTTTTTTGACAAGTGCTTCATGAAGAGGCTTTCTCGAATTTGTTAAACTTCTTAAGCTAATCTTCAAATGAAACCTAAAAGCCCCTTATTGGAAAAAAAACTCTGTCCACAAACAGACCATCCAAATACAAAATCACACAAATGTACAATATATACATAATCAACAACATATCTCATTGTAACACAGTCTAGATTTCAGTGAGTGTGTGTGTCTTTATGAGTGTTGAGCAAGATTAATCTTTTCCTCATTCTTGAAAAAGGGTAACCAATAAATTTTCTTTTTATCATCCTCACCACCCCCAACCCCACATCACATCCCACAAAAAGGGATTTTCTGCACAGAAAAAAAAAAAAACTGGCATTACAACAGTGGTAGAAAAGCATAAAGATCAAACCTTTTTTGAGAAATCAAAGTAAAACAGGAAAGAAAGGAAGAGTGGTAGCAGAGCAAGAGTACTCCTCTTTCCAGATTCCATGTTTCTCTGCTAACCCTCAGCCTTCTTTATCACTTTGTGTATGAACTCTTCTGTATTAATGGCTTCCACTTTATACTGCAAAAAGTTTGTTTTCTTTTTCAATTTTGGTTGTAATATTTGTTGACGTGTAAAAGATGACCAACCAATAGCACGCACAGATTTCCAATTCCACCTTGTATGGAAAGTAGTAGTAACATTAACCACTAACCAAGAAATACAAAAAACAATCAATTAACAATGGGCGGCTCAGAGGAATCTGTTAAGATACTGCCTCGGCAAAAATCTTTTTGGTCAGAATGACATTTTATCTATATTATTTTATTTTTTAAAATATTTTTATCATTTTAATTTTAATATATTTTAACTAAAAATAGAAAAAATATCACTTTATTTTAAAATTAAAAAAAAATATTATAATTTTTTAAAATTTCTGACAAAATTTTCTGGTCATTTAGTATTATCCCATAATGCACCATGCTCCTGTCACTGCCTACCAATAGAATAGTGTAGAACTAAATTGCTCGAACCCTTTAAAATTGTTACAAATTCTAATCGAATTATTTAAAAATTACTAAGGATCTCATAAGTTCTATTTATATTTTTAAAGAGTCTAAAGAACACAGAGCTAAATTTATCATTTTATCCTAATTATTTGATAGAATTTCAAGATCAATTTACTAAAAATCACACATTGATTTTTAATATTCAATGACAGAGGGGACTGAAGGTCAAATGTATTTAATTAAAAAACGTCGGTGAAGAATCACGTGACTGTGCCTAGAAAAGCAAAATATTACACATGCTTAATAGCAATACTTTAGGTTACATCAAATTATTATTTTAATTACTCCGACTTGAGTCATAAAATATAGTAAAAAAAAGGTACATGTTATGTACTTTTTATTTGTTGTAAAAATATTATCAAATATGAGTAAGTTTTCTCTGGCTTAAGTTGAACGGCTATCGAAAATAAATTACCTATTTTTAAGATAAAGATAAAATATTTTTATAAAATTATATTGAATATATCGTTATGATTAGTTAAGAGTAAGAGCCTGTTTGGATTGACTTAAAAAAAGTAACTTTTTAAAATGCTGAAACTTATTTTTAAAATAAGTAGTTATGTGTTTAGATAAAAGTGTTGCAGTTGAAAAAAAAGTTGTTGATGTGTTTGGCAAATAAGTGTTGGTAAACACTTTTTTTATCAAAATGTCTGAAATACCATTTAAGTTGTTGACATGATGAAAAGTAGATTAATTTAAGGTTTTTATACTTTAAAAAAAATTAAAACAAAATTAATTTATATTTTACATCCATAAGTAATAATATTTTCCTATCATTCACATATTTCTTTACCACCACAAATTATTTATAATAATAATATAATAATAATAATAATAAAATAATAATAATAATGATAATAAAATAATAATAATAATATAATAATAATAATAAAATAATGATAATAATAAAATAATAATAATAATAATAAAATAATAATAATAATAATAAAATAATAATAATAATGATAATAATAAAATAATAATAATAATAAAATAATAATAATATAATAATAATAATAATAATTTTAAAAAATATAATAATAATAATAATAATAATAATAATTCAATATGGTCAATTTGGAAATTGTATAAGAATTAAGGGCAAAAAGGTAATATATTTGGTCAACATAAAAGAGTTTTTAAGTTAAAAAAAAAAAGCTCCCCTCACCTAGCTTTTAGCTTTTGACTTAAAATAAATCATTTTTTACTTAAAATAAGTCACTTTGATAATTGTCAAACATTCTCATAAGTCAAAAATAATTTTTAAACCAGTTTAACCAGCTTAAAAGCCCATCCAAACATACTCTAAGTTTCCTCTTTTTTTGTTTAGACTTTGGAGTGATAAATTCCAATAAACAAGTGACCAATTGATAGTGAAGTTACCGAGAGATTCCTACAAGTGGGTCCATGTGATTTTTTTTTAATATCTGCCCTTTTTCTTTTTATTTTCCTTAATTAATTAATTGCATTAGATACTAGTATATGTGGCCCCTTTTTTCTCCTTATCTTCTGGAAGATTCATTGAAGATTCACTAATTTATTAAACCAAACACAAAAAGTATGCTTAGTGCAAAGTATTCTTTGACCTTAGCACTAATTTAGAGGAGAGAAAAAACACTATATTTCTGATGTTTTAATATTAATATCATTGTTATCTTTTATTTATAATAAAATAATAAATAATTAATATTACTGTTATATTTTAATAAATGTTTTTCAAGTGACAAATATTTTAAGATTGTTAGTCAGATTTCATTTTCCTTATCTCTTCAAGATGTATTTTGGAGGTATTCACTAAAAACAGTGATTAATGTGACAGTTAGCGAGAGATTCCCATAAGTGGGTCCAAATGAACATTTAATTATTTCATTAGATCCAAAACGTGTCCTCTTAATCCTCATTAGATTATGAAGAAAGGTCCACTAATTAATTATACATTCACATTCGAAAACTCCATTATGCACATTTTATTTACTAACTCACTGTGATCGACTTGATAGTAACCTCTCTATCTTTATGAAATAAGGGCAAAAAAAAATTAATACTTTATTTTTTTCAAAGCTCAAAATGGAACCGTCTAATATTAAAGAAAACCAACATTCACATAAAAAAAATTTGGAAAATTCATTTCAAGATGCATGTTTACCATGAAGGTCACTTATGAAATTTTGCAAGTATATTATTGTTGTTGCGATTCATTGTACTTGACATTTCAATACGACTCTAAATTACTTTTTTAACAACAAAATGAGCATTACTCTCTCAATACTCACTATGATCATCTTAGAAACAATCTCTTTATCTCTACGAAATAAACTTTTATACTTTATTTACCTCTAAAACCACTTATGAAATTTTATGATTGTTGTATTTGTCATCTCCAATACGACTCTAAATGACATTTTTGTAAACAACAAAATGAGCGCCACACTCCCAATACTTTTGCCCTACAAAACATTAATTTCTACAACATTTAAGAAATAAAAACTGTATTATTAGTAGTATTTTTTGGTAGAGTTTTGATGTTAGTGGAAAAATTGACATAATGAGAAAACAAAATAGGACACGAAACTAGCTAAAGCATTGTCAATGAATAGATAAAAGAAATAGAAAGATGTTTGTTGGGTCTCTAAAGGCTAAAATCGCTTATGTATTTCCAAACATATGATGTGAAAGTTGTTTTGTCCTCCTCAAAAAGCCTATTTTGTTGACGAATACACTAGATTGGTGATTATTTATTTTTATATAGAAAAAAAAGGTACCATTATTTTATTGGTAGAAAACAAAAACAAGTAGTTAATTTACTTTCTTGCTAAGGGGAATCTTTCTTGTTTTTTCTTTTTTATTTTAAAGAATAAAGATGTTCAGTCAAAATTTGACAAGGGAAAATAGTGATTTGAGTAGTGATAGAAGTTTTAGTTGTTAAGCAAAAGCTGAAGAAAGCAGACTCTGGAAATTAAGTTTTTTTTTAAAAAAAAAAACATTTTAGGTCAAGATTAATCTCAAATATTTATTTACCAAATTAAATATTAAGTAATAACTTTCTTTTTCATAATTTGACACTTAAAAAGTTTTTTAAGAAAAAATTAATCAAACACAAATTATTATTTTGCTTGTGCTAATTTATGAAGCACAACTCAAATTTTGAGAGTTAGATTCATTTTATTGACTTTCGAAATACGAAAGATGATCATTATAAATAGAGACAAAGAAAGTAACAAAAACACTTAACACATGATTTCTATCAAACGGTTACTCTCTTGAAATACTTTTTTTTATATTTAAAAACTCATTTGACCCTCAAAATACAGAAAAAAGTTGAGACAAAATGAAAAAAGGGTATTTAAGTGAGAGTTAGGCAAGAAGATACTATACTCCTCTCTTTGTTATATATTAATTGATCATTTTCCTTTTTACACGCATATTAATAAATTTTACTAGTAATTCACTTCTTAAAAATTTCTTGGAAACTTTACAAATAAATATGAAGACTTTCAAAAAAATTAATTAATGCTTTATTGATTTAATATGATGATCAATTGATATGGGCCAAGTATTAATTACTTGTCCAATTTTCCTTCTTTACTTGTTCATTTTAACAAAACAAGAAAAAATAAAAAAAAAATCACCTAGTATATCCTCAATTAATTACTTTGAAAAATGTAGAACTTGTTGAAAATCTTGATTTTTTAATTCATTTACTTCATAATTAATAGAGATAAAATAATAAACTCGTTATATCAATCATTATTTTCTTAATCCGTGTGTATATGTCAATAGGAAGTAACAAATTAAAAAGTGGTTTCAATGAAAGATGGTAGTTGCAACTTCCAACGAGTTGGGAATTGGGATGGTACGTTAGCAATACCCCGCTAATGTATACTGTCATTTATCTAGGTAAAAAAATGAGTTTGTAATTATTTCTCGTTTATTTCTACTTTCTTATTTGAAAAAATTCTTTTGGCCAGAATGATATTTTATCTGTTTGAATATTTTTATTTTTTTAATTTTAATATCTTTTAACTAAAAAATGAAAAAAAGATCAATTTAGTTTAAAATAAAAAAGATATTATAGACTTTTTAAAATTCTGGCCAAATTTTCTAACCATTTAGCATTACCCTTTTTTAAATGAAAAATATATTTGAATTTATTTATTTTTTAATATTTGATAAATATGAAAAAAATTATTATCTCAAAAGTATTGATACGTAATATAACAAGATATTACCAGAGTAAAATGGGGTAATGAATTAAAGAGTGGGAATCCATGATGTGATGACTAAGGGATGGGGGGTTGAGAGAGTTGAAGATGGATAAAATACAAGGAACTTGTCATTTTTCTTAAATTTATAAAAATTTTCTAGAAATTTTAATCGATCAAACATAAAAAATTGAAAATCTTATATACCAAGTACACCCTAGTGTTTTGCAAAAGAACACAACTTATATTTTTCTCAAAACAAACACACCCACACACACAAAAAAAAAAAAACTTAAATACCAGAGCTATAAGATTACAATTAATTTTGTGCAACTAAACACTAAAAATAAAGAGATTACTGCTAGGAATAAATAGCTAAAAATAAGGAGATTTCTTATACTGGTGATAACGGAATTAAACGTATATCAAAAACATAATAATTGCTTACCTTAAAAAACTAGAAAAAATCCTTTTGGCCAGAAAATTTGGTCAGAATTTGGCAAGAATGATATTTTACCTATGTTATGTTACCTTTTTAAATATTTTTACCATTTTAACTTTAATATCCTTTATCTAAAAAATGAAAAAAATATCAGTTTATTTTAAAATATAAAAAAATATTGTAGACTTTTTAATTTTCTAGCCAAATTTTGATCAAATTTTCTAGCCATTTAGCATTAACTTCAATACAATCGGCTAACGTTACTATAATACATGAACGAGAAAATCGAGTAATTACTATTGTTTACTTAATTAAGAGATATATTTTGAGGCTATAAAAATAAATATACGCAATACAATAATTTAATAGATTTGTAAATTTGTTTTAATTTTTTGGAAACTAGTTATAAAAAATATTAAATTATTATAAAGAATGTATTGTGTTTAAAATCCTCTATGGATATGGGAGATATGGGAGTCCCGTGTCTGTCAGCCCAATTGTGGTGAAATAGGCCCACGCTGAAGTCTCCTTCCACGTCAGTAGGATTGGCAATGGGGCGGGGCGGAGTGAATTTAAGATTGTGAGGGGTAGGTGAGATGCAGGATGAGTTGAAGTGTTTTTTTAAAAAAACTAATGCGGGAGCGAAGCGGGTTGTGAGTATGTGTGATTTTTAAAACTAATGTGGGGCAAAGCGGGTTGTGAGTATGTGTGATTTTTAAAACTAATGTGGGGCGGAGCGAGGCGGATTAAAAATTTTGTGGGTTAAGCTTAACCTGCCCCACCCCGCACCGCTCTATTGTCATCCCTACATGTCAGGGCATTGGGCCACGCAAGGTCTTCCCCGTGTGTTTTGCAGGCTTTTACACTCGTGGCCAATGGGAGTTTACTCCGTGCATATAAAGTATGGAAAATTACGCGGATAAGTAAACATATATTAGTTAATTAGTTAACATCGCTATAGTTTGAATTAATTACGGCTGACAATTTAAATTTAGATGTAATTACGTCACTTATACATATACAAATACAATTTTATATATATATGACAAATATATAAATACATATGTATACCAGTTTTATATATACAATATTCTCTGAAAGATATACATATACAATTTGATTCTCTGTCTTTTCTCGCTCGCCTCTCTCCCGATCTCGCTCGCCAGATATACAAATACATATGTATACCAGTAACATATATACAATTATTTGACAAATATACATATATAATTCCCCTCTTTGTCCTCTATCCCCTCTAACATGTAGCTATGAATGATAATCAGCAAATTATAGCTATGGAGCATAATTAAGTTATTTTTGAATGGTTATATGTGAAAAGTATTCATGATATATAGAGCGCTCACTGGAAAGACAAAGAATGTAGAAGCAAAGTTGTAATGGTTGTTGATTATGTGGGTTCCAAAAAAAAATTAGAAGAAAATGACAAGTTTCCATTGCTTTAAACTTCAAATCGTGAGATCTCAAAGTTGAAATCCTAGGTGTGATGCTATAGTAACTTTTTGAATTCCTAGCTCTGCCACTAGACCGTGTGATGCCAAAATTGTGAAATTTGGTTTGAGGTTTTAGCCCAAGTACATAATATCATTAACGATTGTGCCTCATTTAGAAGTTGTGTAAGACATAATGTGTATTGTGGTTGTCATAGTGAGCAGCAAACTACAATTACAGATTTTGGGAGGCCAAACAATAAACATAGATTGTGCTGAAAGTTGTTAAGTAAAACGGTGCACTTAAAGTGTTCAATGAATTGCCTGAATGATTTTTGTCAAGTCTGAGTAGCAATCCAATACCTAATGGAAATGTAAGCCATCCCTTAAGACAACTGCTGTGCAAGGGAAGGGTAAATCCAAGAAAGATGTTGTCATGTGGAGTTGGAGTCTGATTGCGACTCATCTAATCCTTAAACATTTGTGCCCCAGTTGAACTAGTTGAATGGGAGGATGATTTTGTGAGTGAGGAGGCCTGGAAGCTGATTTCGACATTCCTTGAAAAGCAGCTTCATATTGATGCTACAAACAAAACTTGCCCCAGAGATAATGGTAGAGATTGAGAAAAGAGGTTGTGTGTCCTTTGCTCAAGGACTTAAGGGCGAGGCAAACCTTGCTCTAATTAGACATTTGTATTCATATTGGGATCATACCCAAGGCGACATTGTCTGGCTTAGGGGTACAAAAGTGGATATCTAAACAAGTACTATCATGTTCCCCTCAGACTTATGTGTAACTATTGGCAAAGAGAGCAATGTTTGGATTTGCCATGTATGCTAGAGGTGCTCTGTGATGACCCAAGCATGGTGTATTGGGTTAAGAATCGGTCCACTACCATGCAGCCTTGCCAAAGTCATTCATGAGCTAAATTGTGTATGTGAGAGTCAAAGATACACTCTTAAGCTTCAGTGATCTAGACTGTAGCATGGTATTGAGGTAGTTAGAGATTTGTTCAAGAATATTGTTTGGTGCATGGACTATAGTTAGAGATGAATCAAAAAGAGAAGTGACTAAGCTATTGAAGGTTATATGGGGTTTGGATCACTGCCATATGTAGTGTTAAATGAGAAGGATATGAACCTCCATAGCTGGTTTCAGATGAATGTGATTTCAAGGAACAAGATGGAAGTTATACTATCTTCATGATACAGTCTCACTCTCAAACTATTCCTTAAGGTATGCTCATTTCTAAGCTAATGAAGCGTTGGTTTTTAACGGTCATCACTGCTACTGCATGTCACCTGACTGTAGTATTAGAGTTGCTATTTTTTACTAGATGTCACTTGAGTGTAATGCTAGAGTTGCCTCCATCAGACTTGGACATCAGGGAGGTACTTGGCCAGCTATCTGTTAACCTGCTTGCTTAGATAAAAATTAGTAGTTCTGAATGAATAACATTAAGAGTTAGTTGATTAATGGATGGATTAACCTGCTTGCTTATCAGAGAAATGATTAAAAAGTTTGCTATTATTCCAGAAATCATAGAGGGGAGCATTTTAATGTGCTTTTGTTGAGGATCAAACCAGGTTACTCTGTAGAGTTGTCACACAACTGCCCATCCAGAAAAGCAACTCGCTCAGTAGTGTTGCCACACAAGATAAGGCTTCTCATCTTCTTTTAGCCTGAAGTAGTATGATTAGTTCAAGTAAAATTTAAGAAACATACTCTATTAGGGGTAAATGCAATGTGAGCCACAAATCAAAGAAATTAGTACTATCAGATAATGTAGATTCCACTCTTTTTTGGTACTGTTTTCATAAAAACGTGTCAGGGCAGATAATAGCAAAAAGGGTTTACAACATGTTTTGCATAACTCTGCATTATTGTCTTGTTACTCTCTACAATTTTGCTTACAAACAAACTCAATTAAACATGATCATAACTTAGCATATTTCTTGAGATTCACAGCAGCATCTTTAGCATTTTCAGGTACAGACATGTTGACCTTAAGAGTAACTCTTGATGATGCTAACAAAGTCTTGTTTTCCTCATTAGATGGATCAATCTTCCAAAGACAAACTTCCCAAACATGAATACTTTTGCCAATATTGATTGGTACAGCCTCAGCAAACACAAGGTCCCCTAAATGAGCACTCTTGAGATGATGGATGCTTAGATGAACTCCAGCCACTCTCTGGAAACCAGAAGCCATATGTGCTCCCATACTTGCCAGAGCCTCAGCTATCAAAGCTGAAACTCCACCGTGCAGCACCTTAAATGGCTGACAACACTTTTCTGTCACAGGAAGACGACCAGTGATTTTGTGGGGTGTGATTTCTACAAACTCAAAACCAATCCCATGAAGTGGAATATCTAAAACTTTAGCCTTTATCCCTGATGATGCTGCTGCTGCTGATGGTGGTCCCATATTCTCTGTCTCTTTTTCACTCTTCAAATCTTGAAAAGAACATACAGACTATGGTTCCTTCAAAGTTATGGATAAGGACATCAATTTCTCAACAATGAAAAGATAAATACACAAAAAAGTTTGAGTCTTTAAGTCAAAATCATGAAATTGTGAATCTGATATGTTTGTGGGAATCAAGAATCTTGATTTGAAGTGCCAGACTAGAAACAGATTGAAGATGAAGATAAATATACAATAAAGTTTCAATCTTTGAGTCAAATATTATGAAATTTTGGATCTAATCTGATTATGAAAATCAAGAATGTTGATTTGAAGTGGAAGGTAAAAAGCAGATTGACGATGAAGATTTAATGATTGGAGTTTGGTTTGCTGTGAGGAGGAAGAAGGTCAAACGATAAAGTTTGTGGTAGGTGGAATATGAAAGGGCACCGTTTTTTGGTCCTAATATAGGGTTAATCTTAAATTATGATGCATTTATTGCTGGGCCAAACTTTTAAAAGTAGCAAAAAGTTTTTTTTTTAAAAAAAGAGAAACTAATTAATTAGAACATTCCTATAATTTGAAATAATTACTATATTTTATATCACCAATTAATAATTTCATATCATATTAGATACATACTCCCTTCGTCCATTTTTACTTCACATTTTGATTTGGCAGTTGGCATATTCCATTAAGAAAATAATGATTGATACAATTAGGTTATCATTTTAATCCAATTAATTGATGGGGTTCCTAATATATTTATTTACTATATTTTTCAAAGATATAACTCACTGTTAATAAATTGAGGTTATAATAGAAAAAAAAAATTGTCCCTCCTTAATTTGTCATTTAAAAAAATTTCACTTATCCTATAAAGGAAATCATATTAGGAAATATTTGATGACTAAATTGAGACGGAGGGAGTATTTTATACACCAAAATACAAGTTTTTTATTACTAAATATACTGAAATAGGGTGAGAGGCGAGCGTGAATAGGATAGACGCGAACGAGATTTGTTTATATATCTCAGATACCTATAAAGCACACTATATACATGTTTCTATACGTATTTGGTGTGATTCATTTGTATTTAATACCATATATATATATATATATATATATATATATATATATGAGAGTGGTGACCAATACAGGAGGGAGACGAGCGAGATTTGTTTATTTATCCCAGATACATTATATAGTATATCTATAGAAAAATACACCTAATTTTGAGTTTATTATTTCGAAATATATATATTTAGACGTATTCGGACGCCCCAAAATCTGATAAAATTCGTAATATTGTAAACTAATGTATATCTACGTAATTAACTCCTAAACTAGTGAGATTTTCGTAAGTTACCCTTTTAAAAAAAAATAAAAACTCAATCAAACACTAATTATTATTTAAAAATACTATTTTTAAAATTTATTGATAAAAAATACTTTTAAAAAATAGGCCAAAGAGGCATATTGGTTTGCCTCTTCCAAATTTCACAATGTGAAAAATGCACTTCCCAAAAAGTTTTTGGACCACAGGAAATTTTCTCGAATTTAGGATAGATTTGTATTTGCATGGTTCTTTGGATTCCATTTTTTTTAGTGTGAATAAGATAGGGAAATAAATATTTTGGATTCCCACTAGTTTCGTTTATTTTATTGGTTTCTTATATTAAAAATAAAATATTACTTTTTATTTAATTTGAAAATTAAATGACGACTAATTATTTTATTCTTATAAAGTACTATTTTTAAAAAATAAAATTATTTCTCAATTGCTTATAATTAATTAGAATTGATATAATAAAATTATTAGTATTTGTTAAGGGAGTGTCAAATGAGTACCATTTTGAGTACCATTTTGCATTATTTATATATAAACTAATGAATTTCATTAAATCCCCCAGAATTATCGTAAATTCATATTAAACTATCTACTTTTAACTATCAATTATCGAATTATTAAACTCAAAATTTGATAATTCCGAACCAAATACCGAATGTCCACTCCTACTGGAGATCTTATCGAATCAACAGATTTGTATTTGCACGGTTCTTTAGTTTTTTTTTTAGGGTGAATAGGTTAAAAAAATAATAAAATTTTACCTTTTTTATACCCCTCTACTCCTTTATATTGGTTCATTATTTAAATTTTTTTTTTATTTGTTATTTTTAACAATATTTTTTTTCTATATTTATTCTCAAATTGTTTTTTTAAAAAAATTAATACTAAACATTATTAATAATATAATAAAATAGTCCTACCAAGTATCCAAATATGACTTGAAAAATGATAATAGTGAGGGAGGGGAGCGTTTAACCTTTTTACTTTTGTTTTATTATGTAAAACTAGTAACTGGTAAAATAAAAGTAAACGCAGAAAAGTGAAACAAATTATTTACAGTATATCCGATTTATGCTTGAGCAGAATTTGATAGTATGTTTGATTAAAAATTCGATTATTTCAAAGAAGGAACGTATTTGGCACTTTAAGGAGTCATTATAAGCTTCTTCTTTTTTCAAAGATAAGGCCCAAGGGGTCATTTTAACGTACAATATTCATCATGTGACCAACGTGAGTTGTGGTGAAATTAGAGGTATACATTCGGTTTTTCGGTTTGATTTTGCACTATTTGATTTGGATTTTTTGATTTTTGGTTTTGTAAAAGTGTAACCCAATCCGATCCAAAATAAATTTGATTTGATTTGGTTTTCCTCTATTCGATTCGGCTTTTTTCAGTTTGGTTATTCGGTTATGTCAATAATTAATAACATAACCAAAGTAATAATATTGAATCTCTTAAATATACTTTCTAATATAAATCATAAGCAAAACTTAAAACACAATACTTATAAGTATACCTATTATAGATGTTCAAACATAAAATATAAATGTATTCATCATCAAAGGCAATAACCAAAAAATGACAAAAGTGGTTAACTCCAACTTAATTCTAAACCTAAGCATTATATATATATATATATATATATATATATATATATATATATATATATACTCGGTTTTTTCGATTTTTATTTTTTAAAATCCAAAACCAAACCAGGAAACCAAACAAAGTAATTTATTAATCCAAAACCAATCCGAAAAACCAAAAAATCAATCCAAATAAAAGTTCGGTTAGATTTGGTTTGATTATTCGGTTTAATCCATATAGTGCACACCCCTAGGTGAAATTGTTTCATCTTTAACCAAAAATTTAGAGTTCGAGCCTTGGATATAGAGGAAATTTGATTGGGAGCTCCACCCCCAAAATGAGTCCTGCAATGCGAAATGCAAATTTAATTAGAACTTCAAACACATAATAAAAATAATAATAATGAATGAATCGTTTATCTTGTTTTATTGATGAGGACATGTTGCGGCCTCCGTGATTGCTTCGCTGGATTTGAAACGTATGCAGAAGTTACTGAGCACTACGGGCCATTACACTCAGAATTTGAAACAGTTCTCAGTTTCAATTTTGCTCTTCACGTTCAAAAGGTCATAATTGAGGGTAAAATTGATAAAATTTAATTAATAATTTTTTGATTTAGTAAGTGATTAAGTAAAATGAGACAATTATTTTAAGTAAGATGCTCATATAATATGAAATAGAGGAAGTATTGACTTGACACAAAATTTTAAAAATTAACTAAGAAACTTTTGGATCTTATGATTTTAATAAAACATAGAAATTAGAGGTGAATTCAAGATTTGAAGATGAATGGTGCACCATCAATGACTAATGCACGTTAGTTAAAGCATGTCACTAAATACCAATTCATATGATAGTTTTACTAAACATAAAAATATAATACTAATGTACTAACGTATAAATATGAATTAAATGATTATACTAGATAAAGTTTGCTTTGTGGCTTTGGTGACTTTGAACTTTACTTTGCACGTGAGGTTTCAAGTTCAAAACTAGCCAACCCCTTCTTTTAATCAATATTTTAAAGAAAATTGTAAATAGGATTTGAACCCACCCCCTCACGGCTCACACCTCAGAGGTGTGCACCGTTTAAATCAACACAGTCAAATTCTATTAGTGTCTTAAGGTGCCTAATAAAATATATGTCATATCGCAAGATATATACATACATAATTTTCCGAAGTTAATGAGTACACATGCATCCTTAACAGGACACGTGAACTGCCTTTGCATAGAATGTACTAAAACGATCTTTAATATTGTAATTTTAAACATGTAAGGTGAAAAGGTTGAAATTACAAAGATGCGCTAAAAAAACAAATAAAAAAATGACATTTTTTAAAAGTAGATAAAAAAATAAATTAAAACAGAGGGGGTATTTAGAAGGTGAAAGTTGATATAAACTATAGTGAAATAATTTGTACTCAAAACTAATAACATGCGGGAAAACAAAAGCAAGAACAACAAAGTCGCCTAAATTTCCGAATCAACGATTATTCCCCCTACTTCCTGCATATTCTTTTTTATTTGATTAAAATCCACTACTTCATCTTCCACATAATTAAACAAAAAAAATTAAAAAAACTTCTGCAAAATTTGATATAGATAAAACAAAATAAGAAAATTAAAGATTAGAGAGAAATAATGATTCCACAGCAATGGGCACCACCTTGTAACAAGCAATGCACAAATAAATTCTCAGCCCTCACCCAAATTCCTTGTAATTTACTCTCTTAATTCCCCCTTTTTCTTGTAATTTAAAGGTCTCATATTTGTGTTAATAGTTCCAATTGAGCATGCCAAAGCAAAAAATATTTGAACTTGTAACATCATCGCTAGTAAGTACCAAGTAATTCGATTAATCATTAACCATTTAGTAGGATCATGGAATAAGATGGCCCGACATAGAGAGTTTCGTATAGCTGGACCTAACTAGTTTGAGATTGAGACGTAATTGACTGTTCAAAATTCACCCATGTTGAAAAATTGTAAGTTAGAATAATGACTTACTTTTAAGCTTGAAAATGTTACTGCACAAGTAGATCAATTTTATCTTCTTTTGTTTTTTATATACTTCGACTCATAGATGATGCATTTCATTCATTTGTTGTTTTAAAGAGGAAATTCTACCAAAATTTTATGATGTGTAAATTTTTGTAGGGAGAGTTTTTTGCAAAAAGGCGTGTGATGCTGATGGCGATACATGGGAGGAATGTAAGTTGCTGAACTTTATTGGTTTCTATGTTGCAGATTTTTAGTTAGTTGTGAACAAGGAACATTCAAATTTGTAAAATGATATAGGAAAGCATATTATCGTTGTTATTCAATAGAGTAATTGATGGTTAATTAGGAACCTTGATGTTTGTCTATTCAATTTAAGGTATGTGCAGGTTTGGAACAATGTGATGAGATGTGCTATAAAGGTCCTGTTATGAAGGATCAACAATGGAGTGCTTGTATTGATCGCGCCCCTGGTTCTGCTAGCCACTCTGAGGTTTACCATCTCTTCATTTCGTTTTATTACCCTGAAATTTGGTGTCTTTTAACACTTGTTGTTCAACATCTGTACGTGTTCTTTTATGGATGTAGGATTGTCATCGCGCTTGTGTAGCTGGTTGTGGTTTCAAGGTCAGTTTGTTGTATTATATGTTGATGATCAAAATAGTCGTAAGTTTTGTTAATTGTTACTTTTCTCAATCCTTGCTGCCACTCTGTTTGTGAGGACTAGGAAGAGTAAGAATGCCTATGCAATTCATGCCCATTGGTACTTAGAGGCGGATCTAGGATGAGTATTGCAGGTTCATCTGAACCCAAACATATAATATAATTAGATCACGTTCATTCTGAACACTAACTAACTCTAGATGTTACGTTAGCCTATTACCATCTTGCTTTATTGGATGCTGTCAAATGTTTCATTTTTATCTTACTGTTTGCTTGTGCAGTTTGATATCCCTCCTGAGGAAGTAAATAAAATCCAATCAAACAGGTCTTCCAAGACTCTAGCAGAAGAGGATCCAGCTGATAAAAACAAGTCCACCCCCTAAAGCCACTTGAAGATTTTCTTTATGCATGAACTAATTGTAATGGGCAAGAATAGCATATATATAATTTATTCTACTAGCTAGGATTACTACTATAGTTCAAAGATTTGTTCTACAGCAGATAACATGGGGTGAAAGTTGATTTTTGATATTTATAGCTTCATTATGAATATCTCTGACGGAAACAATTTCTCTACCCTCCAAAGGTACAAGGTCATTTGTGTATATTCTATCCTAATTCAAATGGGTATATTATTGTTGTAGCTTCATTATGCAAATAGAAGTGTTGACCTTTTCTTTTTGTAACATTTTCTTAATTTAATGTCATACAACAATAATGTAATAGAATTGTTATACTATTAATTATTTAAAAGATAACTATACGTAATTGCTAGCAAAGTTAAAATTTTATGCACTTATAAATTACTACGTAATTATGTGAATAAATATTTTATGAAAATATTGATTGGTAACTAATAATTTAGCGGAGGGTAAACTACACTAATAATGTGAAAATTATTTACATCATTTATACCAGCAAAACATTTAATTTAAATTGTTAATCATAATGAAGATAGTTACCTGAAAAATATGGGAGATACATGACAACTTGCTTACAATAGGTTTGAGAAGCTTCGACTTTTGGAATTTTCATAAACATTCGAGAATTTAATTTTTATATAGAGTTTCATCCGAGAAATTTGAAACTATATAACAAAAATACCGTATCTATGATACCAAGTGGTCCAATTCATGTTGGGCCTTGAAAGTTTCTGGCCCAAATAGCAAGAGGAGAAGAGCCTTTCATCTCCCGAGTCGGGTTTAATACATAAATCTACAGTTTCTGTAATGTTTATGAAGCCGGCGGTATATGTATTAGCAGTAGTAGTGGAGAATCATCATTCAGCAAAGCTAAAACCCTAGATTGAGAAATTGAAGTATTGAAAACCTTTATTTGATCTATAACAACAATGCCGCAAGTGAAGATCGTCGCCAGGAATTTCATGGACATGGTGGCTTCATTGCCTGTCATGAAACTCGACATGCTTTACGACAATTCCTTTATCTGTGAAGCCATTCTTAGGTATTCTAAAAATCCCCAATTTGATCGAATCTTAAGAGTTTTTCTTGTTGCACAACCATTTATATTTGTGCAGAGCTTTGTTTTGATTACTTTCTGCAAGTAAAAATGGATGTAATTTCACCAATTTAGCATATAGTGATATGTACTGTGTACATTTGGATACAAAAGAAGTTTGCTTTGTCTTTAAGCTTATTATTCTGGAGAAATGAACTTAGTCATAAAAGGATGAATTAAATCAGCAGCAAGTGCTGTGCTGACACAAGTATAAACATACACAAGCACAAATTTTTAATGTTTGAATGTTTTTATAGAAAGTATTTGTACTTTTTTGTATCAATTGCAACAAGAGATTGATTAATTCACTAGTACTTAGCACTCACTGTATTCACCTCGAGCTATATCAAGGAAATTCACTTTTGGTGATACTATTTTGAAACATGCTATATTATGTGCTTAATTTGTTCATTTCTTCTGCTAGATCGTTACCTCCCTTAGCGAAGAAGTATGTGCTGCAAATGTTGTATATAGACATACCAATTACAGCCAAGTCGATGGAGGAGTGGGTGCTTCCAGATGGATTCTCAAAGCATAAAGTTGCCATTGATAGATTGATACAGCTGAGAGTAATGACGGAAACATTTGACAGGTTATTGAGCAGATTCTTCTCTTTCTTGATAGCTACTATAAAATCTTTGTCTTGAATAATGCCTATAACAACATTTGACACTTAAATTTTTATTTGGCTGTTATAGACAAAAAAAAAAAAAGGATGCAAAAAATCTATTTTTTAATGTGATTAAAGATGACAAACTTATTTAAATTTAAATTCTCAGAAGTATTCATATTTCAGCAATTCAGAATTAAAGAATGCTTATACATCATTAATAAATTTTGACCCTTACAAGATGGATTTTTTTTCTCTAATGGAAATTGGAATACAAAGTCACCGCCTGTTGATTTAAATTTTCCCCTCAGCCGAAGGCGGATGCTATATAGAGGTCTGACTGTATTTACTTTTCCCGCTTGATCTTCATCTGGTTGTCATGTTTTTCACTTAGCACTTTAAATAATGACACATGAGCAAAATTAGAACTTTGGTCAAAATAAACAAGCATGATTAGAGGGAATATCTTGAATTGTCAATACTTGCTTATCTTTCTTTTGTTTTTTCCTTTTTAAGTTTTTGCTCTTTATAAGCATTATAGAAGTTTTAGGTAGTTGAAATCATGTCTCAACTATTGGAATGACGAAACCTGGTCAGGGTGATTCACAATTTCTTTGCATGTTATTTTGGTCAGTTTTTGGTTGTTTAGTGTTGCCATTCTCTTTGATTTCTTACAGGAAAAAGGAAGCCACTTATCAACTAAACCCAAAATTTCAATTTAATCTTCAGAAGCATCTAGTCCATGGGTAAGCTTTATTATCTTATTTATTATATTTTCTCTATAAGTGTTAATGATCACTATTGGCTGGTCTTCTCTGAGACGGGTGATTTAAAAATAAAAGTACATGTACAATTAGTAGAAGTACTAGGACATTCGGCGTGTAGACACCAGATTCCTGGCCTATTAATCCCTGTCTCAAGGGAACGAGTTGTGGTTTTCTTATATGGTATTGGGTTCTCCTCCCTTCATGTGCTAACTTTTAGGGTTGAGTTAGGGCCAAGGTTTAGTTTCATCATATGGTATCAGAGCCCGAGCTAACAATCCCTATTGTTGTGTTTCTCAATGTTGAGCCTCCGTGTTATGTTATCCAACTCTGGTTGTGTTGTCCTGTGCGAGTGTGAAATCCCACCTTGATTGAGGGAATGAATTGTGGTGCCTTAATGTTGTCTTGGGATATCCTCCAATCATGAGCTGACAATCCCTCCCTTCATGAGTTGACTTTTGGGGTTGAGTTAAGCCCAAGAGCCATTTCTTCACGCATTTGCATATTTGAATAAAGTTGACTGCAACTAGTTTGGGGTTGATCGATTGAGGCATAGTTATTATTATTGTTGTTGTTGGATAAGTATATTCACACTTGTGTATGTGTTCCATCTTATTCATCCTTTATGGTTTTTTGATTTGTCTTGCTAAATTTCCAACTGGGATGAAGTTCAGAATTTGATCCTGATACATTGACCCTCAGTTGCCAGTAAGATGCTATACTTGATACAGTAACTTGTTGTGGTAATACTTCTACATGATGCTGAAATATCTGTCATATCCTTGGTCTCGTAATTGTACAATTTGGATTATAATATGTGATTTCAATTACTGTAGTGGAATCTTACCAAGGGAACCAATGCCTTCTAATATCACTGTGAGGCTTCCTAGCTTGGAGGAGTTAGAGGCATATGCTGTTGAACAATGGGAGGTATGACTTGCATTTTGTTAGTAGTTCTTGTCCATTGATTTTCCAGGAGTGTTCAGAATATGTAATAATATGTTGTGAGACAATCTGCTTTGCTTTCGGTTTTGATCAAACTGCAGCCTGAATATAATTTTGGCAACTCTTTTTATGACTTGCAACTGTCGCAACCAGTGCTTTCTGCTGAACCTTATAAGCTCCAGTGAAGGTGGAAAGACCACAAACATAAGTTCTTCGATGATGAAAATCTTCCAGCGTGGACTTTTAAGTCAGAGGTACCGGCCACTTCAGTATTATGGATATATATCTACTCACACATAACATATGTATAGTTCTTTGTCCGCATGTGTATGGATGATTTTGTAATAATCGACATAATCTCCATGAGTTCATACCTTCTTAAACAGAGACGATAGAGAACCTCCAAGGTTGACTGAAAGTGGGTTCCAGTTCTTGGTACGAGTTACTGAATTATCTCGATCAATCAATGTTTTTTTTTTTGGATATTGTATTGACTGTGGTGTATTACAGCTAATGGACACAAATGCACAGCTTTGGTACATCATCAGGGAGTACATAACAAATGCTGAGGTATTGCTGACCACCTCCTTCTCTCTCTGCATGTGTGTGTGTCTCTCTCTCTCTCTCTCTCTTCCGGTATGGTTTTGCATCAGAATCACCATTGGTTCATTGGGTGGTGTTGTGATTCAATTACATTTGACATTTGCGGCTAGTCTTCTGATACACTTTGAAGATAAGGAGGTAGGTGGGGAGAAAATCTTAGAGATGCAGCTTCGGCTTTTGTAGAGCTTGCTGATTATATCGCCTACACTGTCTCTCTAAGGTCGTCAAAGCGTAAGCATTTCCAAGCCTGAATAAAGGAAGAGAGTTGAGGGAAACCGGTGGCCAATGTAAAAATAGTCAAACTATTTTGAATCATTAGAATACTGAAAAAATGTGCAGAATGGATACAGGCAATTCATACTAGAACATATAGCTAACCCCAATTAGTTTGGGGACTGGAACCTAGTTGAGTTGAGCTCATTAGTTCCACCTCAGATTTTATTGTTGTTGATCACATATTTTAGGCACCCTTTCCTTGTTTCCTTATCTCTCTAAATTATTAGTTAATACAAGCAAGAATCAAGAAGATATTCTCTCTTTGATTCAAAATTTTGGTTGAGATGAGTATAGACTTCCATTTGTCTAACTTTTGGAAAATTTAATGAAATTTACTAAATGATTACTCTGTATTTTTCGTATTAATGCAGGAGCGAGGAGTGGATTCAGCAGATCTTATTGCATTTCTTTTGGAGCTAAGCTTTCATGTTACCGGCAAGGTATTACTAGACAGTGCTAGAGCTTCTCGAATTAAGTTTGTCATGGAGCTGTAGTAAATGATACCATCTTTAAACTCTAAATGCTTGAATTTTAGTTAGTTCTGGAGCGCTCTGGTGTTTGGTTGAAAAGTAGTGAAGTTGTTTCTGCAGAAAGTTTTGTACTTTGTCTTAAAAAAACAATATTTGAAAAACTGAAAAATACTGTTAAAAAGTCTTTCAATCATTTCCCCAACCAAACGGTTGTAATGTTCATTACTTCATGCTTAAGTTTCGTATGTTTGTTGAATTGTCTTCTAATATAGGCATACAACACAAACACAATAACTGATCTCCAGCGAAGTATAATTAAGGACCTTTCAGATTTGGGATTGGTTAAGCTGCAGCAGGTGAATACTCCTTGTTGCCCCATCAATGAGCTCACGAGAGTGAAAAGATTTTGTCTATTTTATTATGTTCTTAATTACCCATTTGATGCGGTTTAGGGAAGGAAAGAGAGTTGGTTTATTCCCACCAAACTGGCGACCAACCTGTCAATTAGCTTAGCGGATACAACATCAAGGAAACAGGTATGCTGCACTCGCAAGTGTTCCCTAGAGTAGTTGGGTCAAGCTACACAGAAATCCAGTTTATTTATTTGTTTTCTATCTTTATTCTTACAGTTTTCTTATGAAGCAAGTGTGTACAGAAATTTAGAATTTTGTGCTTCCTGTCATCCAGATTTAAATTCTCAAATTAGTTTGGAACGAGTTCTATGATACCTTACTGACTGCAAATGCATCTTTGCCTTCCCACCACATTCATCAGGGTTTTATCGTTATTGAAACAAACTTCAGACTGTATGCATATTCAACGTCAAAATTGCACTGTGAGATCCTACGCCTTTTTGCAAGGTACCGAACAATTTGTTTCTGCTGTTTGTGTTTCTTTCTGTAGTTTGGTTGAGAAAAGAGATCATATGGAAAGAACAGGTGCTAGCTCTCCTTCTCTTGATAGCGTTACCTGGACTCTGTTGCTTCTTTTTGTTGGAATTAGTACCATCACAAACTTTATCTGACGCTAGACTGGTGCTTGCCAAGAAGTGTATTACTTGTATCATTTGCGAGTTGGGAGAGGATGTCCTATTTATGAATCTTCATTTACCTTCATATGGACAGAAATATCAGGCAGATCTTGTTCTCTGGCAATATTATTATCTAAAGTATTCCATTTGCTTTCACTTCCATTTATGCAGCTTTCTGAGATGTATTCATGCATGTGCAATATATTAAACAATTGTGATGCAGACTTCAAGGCTTATCTAGATTCTGGAGTCTGGAGTATACTAGAGAGTTGGCTTCCCCTAGATTTTGGAGTATCAGATGCAATAAATGCTACCAATCTGGATGTAATTACACACACATCCCTCCTGCTGAAAAAAAGGAAAGAACTAGTTATGTAGATTAAAAATGATGAATGAGATTGTGCATCCTACTGGCTCAATGCAGAAGATGTCACCAAAAAGAATGGGACACTTTCAAATCTGTGTCAGAATTGGCCAGGGTAAACACAATCATTGATGCTTGGAGTTTGGATTAAATAGGGTCTAAATATTGTTTGGAGTTGATAAGCTGAAGAATTTCAGCAGAGCTATTGGAAAGTGGATGACATGTTTAAAGTGTAGAATGCTTTTAGGGATGGTTGTTTGAGCTTTTGCTTCTCTCTTTCTTTCCCCTTCTGAGATAAGAACTTGATTCCTATTATTAATGTGTTATGCCTAATACTCTGTGTTTGGCTGTTGAGTGTTTATTTTCTAGTAGTAGATTTCTTTCATCAACTTCTCTGGTTAGATTTCTAAGTAACAAATTTTAGCTGCAAATACAGGGTGGAATACCAGCTTCCAAATCTCATTGTTGGTGCTATTAATAAAGAAAGTTTGTATAAAGCTTTTCAAAACGGCATTACTTCTGAGCAGGCAAGTTTCAGCTGCTATTTATTTATTAACCAACATTGTCTTATATCAGAGAACTAATTAAAAAATTATCTAAGAAAGCAACTGCATGTGGAGTGCTATATTTGTTGAAGATTTTTTCTTTTTTTGATGAAGATGTGGAATGCTTAAGATTGATGATGTGGGACATTTTTGTTGGATGTTTTTAGTAATTCTTGGTCAGCTACACTTACGAAAGAAATCTCGTGGGCTAGTTGATAGATGTTGATTAGCAGAAAAGGTCCTTTTATAGTTTTGTTTCTGGTCCTTTAGTCCACTTATCATGTTTAATAGTAGTTACACACCTTTCAAAATTAGCACACTCTTGAATGCATTAATGGAATTACTGGAACCTATTGTGCTTCTGGTGCTAAAGTTCTTACTGAACTACCACATTTAGGATTCTGTATGAATTAGAAAGAGTTAAATATGACATAATGGAAACCATTGCTTGAGTTATCTGGAGTGGTTTATATTCGAGTTCTAATTATCCTATCCTTAGTTATCAAATACATTGAATTAGATGGGGAACAATCTGTCATGGTGATTCGTCAAAATGTTTCAAGTGATATATTATGAAGTATTCTGTATGGATGTAGTTATACAACACAAATTGAGCAGCTACTCTACAATTTCTTTCGCTTGAAGTTAAGTTTTGACTGCTGTTGTGATTTAATGCATGGATTGCAGATAGTTTCTTTCCTTCAGCAGAATGCACATCCTAGGGTTGCAGAGAGGATACCATCTGTGCCGGAGAATGTTACTGATCAGGTTCCTTCACTATTTCTCATAGTGTTGAAACTGAAAGACAGCTTTAAAAACCAAATATTACTCTAATTGCACCACATTTAATTGACTCTTATAGAATTTGTACTTGACTAGTCACACGTTCCCACAATTATGGCCGACCAAAATCTATTCAACCAATCCATCGACAAAGATAGACCAATGAAAAGATTTATTGGAAAATAAGTTCTTGTCCAATTATCTAATTCAACTACCACTTTCTCATGCCAGATTAGATTGTGGGAATCTGATCTGAATCGGGTTGAGATGGAGCCAGCCCACTTCTACGATGAATTCCCTTCTAAAGTGAGTGTCAAGCACCATGATATTTGCATTGCAACCTTAATTTTGATTTAACTTTTTAATGTTTGTTTGCCTAACATGATTGTTATTGCTTACTTTTAGGATGTCTTTGAGGCTGCCTGTGATTTTGCCAGAGAATATGGAGGATTACTGTGGGAGGACTCTAAGCGAATGCGTCTCGTTGTTAAAGCTGATATTTTGACTGAGATGAAGGAATTTCTTCGTCGTCAAAAGCAATAACTCTTCTTTTCAGACGGCCTTCATTTAGATGAAGGATTTCATCAGTTGTCGTCCGTCTATATATTTATTCCCAGTTTGACTTGTACATGAATTTTGTTGTGGGTGTGTGTATTCATTGTGCTTCGACTTCCTTCTTTCGACATCTTGTGATCTGTATTAATAATGGGATTAAAAATCATCGTCAAAACTATTGATAGCCTAAAAGAGCCTTGTCAATCTTACACAAACATAATATTATATTACCATGATGATTATCTTTTATTTTTTCCTATTAGTTGTGGGTATAAACATAATATCTACATTGAATAATTTTGTCAATAATATATCCCTAGCTCTCCTTTAAAATCTTGTGATGTTGTTATCATGAACATTTGAAATTAGATAGTTCTTATCCTTGACCACATCTTTGGACAAAGATCCATTTTGGGTTTATATAAGCTAAACAAGCTACTCATAATTCAGTAGGTCCTCCAACTTGGTAGATAACAATAAGCTCTTTCTTGGAAATTTCCTTTTTTTTTTCTTGGCCTATCTGGGCAATTTTTGCATATCTAGGCATGTCACCATCACTATTATTTCTTAAAAATCAAGAATCCAAACAGTTGTAAATCACATCAATATGCTTTTTTATGCATTCTTCAAAGTATCCTTGCAAACATAAAGAGCTATTTACCTAGCAAGTGCTCTTCTATTTCCCCTCATAAGTGAATGAAACAGTTTCTGTTTAAAGTTCAAGATGGTAAAACTTGTAAAGAGTTGCCTGCGATTATCCCTCAAGTTCACAAACATAACAATAGGATTTATGGGCATTGCAATGCTTATTTATGGTGTATGGATGATTAGAGTTTGGCAGCGCGATGCAGCCAACTCACCTTCATCCCCTGATTATGCTCAATTTCCTTGGTGAGTTCTCAACTAAGAAACTTGGGTATTTAACTTTCTTTTTTATTTTACAATACAGTATAATTTTCTCTGCGCTAATACTCACAGTGGTGAAATAATGACAGGTTTATCCATGCATTTCTTGGTGTTGGCACTGCTTTGTGTGCAATCACTTTCCTTGGTCATGTTGCAGCAAACTCTTCCAACTCCTATTGCCTCTCATTTGTATCCTTTTTCTTTATATTTCTCATATATACTCTTTCAGGAAATTTATTTTTGGTTGTTGGAAAAAAAGAAACTGCATAGAGAGAAAAAAGAATGGACCTTAACTATACTTATAGTATATGTTCATCATATTTGTTCTTCTTTTAGCAGAGATTGCAATTACAGCTGATGTTTTCTTGAACTCTGATTGGGAGAAGGTATGCATCTAAGAAATCCTATATCATATTGTTATATTCAAATTTATCTTTCTGTATTCTATTGATCAGGACATCAACAAAACAACCTTGTTGCAACACCTCGACTAATTCCATAGGGTAGCTTATTAGAAAAGTAGGAAAATATAATTGAAGAAGAAATGACTTTGAGGCGTGAAAGAATAGACTTTCCTTAAAAGAGATATTACTCGTATACAGATTGGGGAAAATACAAGAAATTTCCTTCAGGATACAACAAAGATCATGTTTATATCTGCAGATTTTTCTTATAGAAATGACTTTTCATTTTCATAATAGTCATGTTTTTTCACGAATAGATGTGTTTGTACAACTTAAAACTTCTATGTACCGGGTAACTCTGTCCCGCCAAGGCTTGGACAATTGCTTCTCTCCAATGCTCTCACTATGTTTTACCTAAATCAGGATTTACCAGAAGATCCATCAGGAAGGTTTGATGATTTCAAAGATTTTGTGGACTCGAATAGCGATATCTGCCAATGGATTGCCCTGCTCTGTGTTGTAACACAGGTAAGAAATAAAAGCAACCACCTTCAAGAATTTTAGTATGTTTTTCCTTGGCTCAAATTAGTTACATGATTCTTAATAAATAAGAAATGATCATAAGCAGGGGTGTTGTATCTTATTGGCTACAATTCTAAGAACTCTTGGGCAAGTTAAGGAAAATAGTCATGAGTATGAAGGTGAATATGCAGAACCATCAGCTCCACTTCTTCGCCCTCCGGAACTGCCACCAAATCCTCTGTATCCATATGTTATTGGTGAACCAGTTCATATTGAACCACATTCTGTCTACAAGAATGTTTGAGTTTTGGAAGACAAAAGGTTTGTTCAATTGTTAGAATTGAAAAATCTTGTAACTTGTTTTTTTTTTTGGCTTCTTATGTTACTAAAGTTTTCCAGTTTTTGCAGAAAGCTGAAGTGAATGAAGTTTTCCTTTAAGGAAAGAAAAAGGTTGTTGAGGCAGTATTAAGTAAGCACAACTGAAATATTGAACTTGAATTTTGGTGATTGGGACTAAGGATATACTGCTTAGGCAGTATTGGTTATGCTATGTAGCATCTCCAATTGCTTAAGAATGAGTTTTTATTAGAAACAGATGAGACCATATTTGTATATTTAAAATAGTAGTATTGTTTTGCAACTTTTATGTTTTATTATCACAGTGAATTATATATGTTGGATATGTATGTTATTGTCAAAGTAAATTATTGAATATTGAACAAAGAAAAGAAAGGAACAAAGGGAAATGAAAGAGCTAACCATAACCCTGCTAAAAGGCCCTACAGTTCCATCCCATTACATATTAAACTCCTTTTGATTTCTTCGTATTTTAAATCCGACCATCTCCAACCCTACTCTATTTTACTCTCCATTCTCTATATTTGGAGGGTAAAATAGAGAATGTCCTCTCCAACCACTCTCTATTTTACCCTCTACTCTCCAATTATAGAGAGTTGAATAGTACTTCTTCAAATTTGGAGAACTACTATTTCACTTTTTGAATATTATATTATTATTTCTACTATTTTATAATTAACATATTATTTTTCATATAAGGCTATTAATTAAATCTCTAATATTTACAATTCTTTTTAAATGTAATATAACATTTTTAAAAATATTTTATTTTATATATACTACTTTCATCTCGAATTAATAATATTTTAAATATTTTTTTAATTTTCGTCACTTTGTGATACAATTTGATGTTATTATTAATTTTCACTACGAAGAATGCACAAAATTTAAATGATGAGCTAAAAAATTTAATTTAAAAATATAATACATTACATAATAATTTAAATACAAGATAACAATACAATACAATGCATAACATAATAATTTTAAAAATCACAACAATAATTTAGTAACCCAGTAGGTCGTTTCTAGATTTAACGATATTCAAAAAAGAAATTAGTGTATGATTTAGAGAAGTTGTGGTTGTGATTGCAGTTATGCTTGCTGATTTCTTTTTTTAATTATTCGTAATTATAAAATATAATTTAATATTAAATAAAAAAATTCAAAAAATTAAAATTTTATATTACATGAAATTATATAGGATGATTATTCAGAAAAAAAGGAAAGATTTATATTATGGAATACGAAAACAAAAATGAAATAGAAATAATAATATAATATTGAGGAGAAAAAAGAATATTCTTTTTTAGAGAGTAAAATAGAGAATTAGGTTGGAGTTGATTATATGAAAAAATAGAGAACTTCATATTTAGAGAGTAAAATAGAGTGTAGGGTTGAGATGCCTAGTGAAAATCGTATGCGAACTTTTTCATTTTCTGAACCATTTCATATCCTTGGGTAAGAAATTAACAGCAATACCTTACTTCAAATGCTTGCAAAAAAAAAGGGAAAATTACAGATTGGTAACTAAATACATCATAAATTATACACTCTTATAAATAGCAACCATAAAACTCTGCACTTGAGATAGCTCAAATGCTGGTATTTATGGCATACTTGAAGATTAGAAAACAAACAACAAAAGGGTACACTTGTGTTTTCAAGAAGTTAAACTGGAACTGTACAGGTATGTACAAATTAGGAGGTACAATTAAAAAGCTCCATTTTTTTTGGCTAATCTAACTTGGCTTCAACCCCTGCACCACGATGACTCGGTCGGGTTCTTCTAATCAGAAGGTGATAAAGTAATCCACCTGCATTTCTAAATCTAGCGAGACCAATTTCTTGATCTTTAGTATGATTCAATCCCCCCCAATGAAAGCATTGTTCATCTACCTTATATGAGTATCATAGTGATCAAAAACATTATCTGGAACGATCAAGGGTAGCTTATCTATAAACATGAATAGCCTCCTCAGATTCTCCCTTGTTATTGTTGACATGTCCACGATGTCTTTGTTGTCCATGTATACCCACAGATCACCAGAGTTTACCCTTTTAAGGCTATCGCGGCAAAAAGGGCATGATTGTGACCTCGAACGCCTGCAATGCATTGTATTAGATAATTCTCAGTTTGAGTAGTTGTACAAGCAAAATTAGCCGTACAGAAAGGAGATAAAATGCTGAATATACATATTTTGCAGAGTAATAAAGTACCGACGCCCTAGTAGAAACGAGTGCAATAGTGACCCAAAAAAGGAAGTACTTGACCGCCAGCAAGAGCTGCTATTATCCCCAAAGAGGGCCTTAACGAGAAAATGGTACTACTAAGTTCCATATATCACTTGCCACAGGAAATTAATAATTTCTAATACTCCACTATTTAGGAGATTGCTGCAGCTTCGAATCAATTTAACAAACTCAGAATGCAGAAATGCGCCACTGTGCTTTTCCCTTTCTTCCCTCTTAATAATTTCCCATTAGGTTGTAAGACGCAATGGTAAAGTTGTCTCCGTGTGATCTATAGATCACGGTTCGAGCCATCGAACAAGCCACTAATGTTTCCATTATAATGGGCTGTCAACATAACACCCCTTGGAAGTGCGGCCTTTTCATTGGAAACCTGTTATCTCACTTCTCCTAAGAAACATCCCCCATGTAACGGCAGCAACCTATGACTGTAGAGATATCCTTACCTAATATCATTGACTACTCCAAATGCGGTTAAATGGATGAAGCATATTTACATGGACTAGGAAACTAGTCCTAGCTGCAAGGTTTGTATGAATAGCACCCACAATCTGCGGAATAGCAGCACATCTAGGTGTCTGCAGGATCTCTATATTGTACAAAAATCTGTCATCATCAAGCAAAAAAACTTGGAGGCTCAGTTAGGAGGTGGAGGTCTGCCTCTTCGCATTTAATTCACCAATTTTTCATTTGACTAATTATTAGTGATGTTCTCCATGCCACCCGCGTGCAGGGGAGATTCTCAGAAAAAAACATCTCGGATCAGTATGTTCAAAAGATGACACTGAAACCCAGTATTATGGTGATGGGAAAGAGCAGAGATGCACTCCAGCTTCTCAGACAATTCAGAGTTACTGATTAGCAGGAAAAATCATACTGGCTGTAACATGTTTCCTAAATACAGATAGTTAAGATGATGACTGCTAGTTTTATATAGAGATTTAACAGTGATAATACTCGCTCAATAAAATGAAATAATAGTTACAATTTAGGATAGTGCACTTCCCCTGCACATGGGCACTGCATCATAAAGACAGGAAAACAATAAAGAAGAATGTATAAGCACACACAGCAGACCAGCCTAAGCTATATAGCTATATCACTTGACGTAGCTCCATTTTACCATGCTCTGCTTAACTATACCGTGACACAGGGGGAAACTGACACCCATCTGAAGCATTTATTATAATTTATTAAACTGCCAACCATACAAAAGGAAGGGGAGATACAGATGCAGGCATTTTCCTAAGCATGTCATCTCTATAATGAATTTCAAAAACTAAGGTACAAAAGAACCAGCTTACTAAAAAGACTTTTGTATCATTAAGTTATGTGGCTAACATGCACACAAGAAATTAAATACTGACCTAACCCTTTAACAACCCAGACCTAGCTATTAACTTGTTCCTGCCCTAGACATCTTTGAAATAGCTAGCCTGATAAATAGAGAAAGAACACCCCAGACTACCTGATAGAGGGACCACCCACAGGACCTCACCCCAGACTACCTGATAGAGGGACCACCCACAGGACCTCACACCAGGTAGCAATCGGCAGCTGTTATGTAACACATTAAAGTGTATGAAGGGGTTAGAAAGAGTGCAAAGGAAATGTGGAGTTGGCGTGGGATGAGAGAGTTAACGTCTTCAGAAGTGACTCGAAATTTACCAGGCCCACCGATCATAGAAAACTGAATATAGTAGTTAAACTTAACACACATCTTCTATCTCACACAAACTGCAACATTAAACATACCATTCACGATAGCATTTCAAACACAGGGCGTGATTGCATTTGGGAAGGACAATTTTGCTGTTCATTTCCATGCAGATTCCACATTCGTCTTCCCTTTCAATATCCGAGTCAGAAGATTGTCTGTAATCCTCATCATCTCTTCTCCTGTATCTCTCCTGGCAAACTGCTTTTTGTTTTTTGTCTTCTGAATCAGTAACACCTCTTTCAAGTTGAAGTAAGGAGGGATAAATAACAGCTGCACAAGATTAATGATGATTAGCAACCATTATTCAGTATAGCTGATTTATCTTAACAGTTCACATGAATGTAAATATGAAGGAAATTGTAGAAACTCACCATAGAACTCCCTAATGCTTGCTTTCCTTTCATGAACTGACATGGTTGTGGTGCCATCAACATAAACCTAGAGCCCAAAGAAAATCCAGTCCAACGCCACGTTATTGCAGCATGAAAAACAGCTTGAAATAGAAGGAATTAGCAATGCATGAACATGAACAATCCATACCTTGTAAATAAGAATTCTCAACAATCCAAGGGCACCAGCAAGGTGGCAATCAGTCCACTGCACTAAGAAAAGGAATAGGTGAGCTGCTGGACTGTAGGACATTCTCATCTGTAGGCAAGCTCCATCGTACTCTCGGGGAAAGTCAGATGCCCTGCACCCAAATTCCAACAATCACATTCCAAATGACAGGACTATCAAGGAAGAACTAAACACTGAATTACCAGGTCCAGACAAACATGTTCACCATACAGAACAAAAAAAGTTCATCAAACCAACCTAACTGAATTGCAAATGCCACTAATAAAGGAGGAAAGTGGGGAAAAAAACCGGAACGGCAGAAACAAGGAATACAGAATGGACAATGCAACAATTTACTTCCTCTTATGATTGTTCAGCTATGTAACCACATTGCAACAAATTGAAATTCAAGGAATTACACACCATTTTACAAAAATAAGCACCTCTACCCCACACCCACCCACAAAAAAAAGTGGGAAAACTAGCTGACTTACCTTACAGTAAGTACCTAAAATGGATATAGTCAAGATGAAGGTATGCCTTGGAATCATAAACAAAGGCTATTTATTAATCATAATATTAGAGTTTAGACGCTTTTAGAAGCTAAGCATCAGATTAGCCTTAAAAATGATAACTTTATCTCCTTTTGAAGCAATCAAAGAAGTGAACTCAAAACAAACACTGATAACAACCTTATTCAAAAGCACCACAATTCTTAACACAGAAAAAAACAAAAAGGGAAAGGCAAAAAGAGTGTCATCACTGCCACCAAATCTTAGCAAATCTAGCCACAAAATTTTCAATTTGCATAAAGAACAGTAGAAAAAAAGAACTCATAGAATGTTAGAAACGAAAATCAAGAAACAGAAAAATCAGAGAAAAAGTTTCAAACTTTTTAGCAAGAAACAAAAACCCATATCATAAAAATCATTCAAAACAAAATAGACCAGCAAACAATGAGAAAAAAAAACCCAGAAAAAATCACCTCTGAACCAAAATTTCAGAAACAAGAGCAGACTTGAAATTTGAAATGGTCTAGACTCTGAAACCATAAAATCTCTCTCAAGTGAAAAAAGGAATAGAAAAAACAAAAGGGTCTTACAGAATGACAGTAAAACTCCAGAAAACAACAATAGAGATTCATCCCCAAGCATAACAGATAAACAAGAGCAACAAAACGAAGGATGAACAAAAAAGTTCTGTTTTTTTAAGGCTGTTGATGATGAAGAAGAAGTTGACTCACAGAGTATTAGCATGCTGAATATCAGCTTCAAGAACTTTGAGAGAGTCCTTAAAGGACTTTCGCATTGGCCCTCCAATTCCAATTCCTCCTCTATTCATATCTCCAATCTTCCTTCTCTTTCGCTCTTTTCTCTAACCACCCAAAACCCAAACAAAACCGAATTTTACTCACAACCAAACACTCCTTACCATCACAAATCCACTCATACACCACCCCTTTTTTCCCTCAAAATCAAAATCTATTCGATTCTCTAGTAAGATTTTCCCCAAATTTTGATGACTCTGTTTGTTCTTCTTTTTCTCTGCTTCTTTTACTGTACAGAATGAAGAAAGAGAAAAAAATGGAAGAGTTCTTATAAACTGGACACGTGGACTTGAACTTATGACAACCCAAAAGGATTCAAAAGTAATAATACTCATATACTAGGGGTAAATTTGGAATTGTAATGTATCAAAATTAATGGACCACTAAACAAGCACATCAATTTGAGCTCCGTGAATCTGCTATCTTCGTTTCAAAATAAGTGATATTTTTAATTTAGATATATGATATCGACTTATTATTTTATATTATTGAAGATAGTAAATATAGTACAAACTGACATGAAAGTAAAGTGTAAACAGGATTTTGAGTCAGTTTTTAATACATGATGACAAATTCTTCTATTTCTCTCTCTTTATTATCTGTTTTTTTTTTTCAATTTTTTTATTTTATTTGTTGTGTTTTTGTTTGGTTAGTTTTGTTTTGTCTGCAACTTTTTTCCTTTACTTTCGGTTGCTTTTCCTCCACGCACCGATGACGGCTACCCCACATCCTTCTTTAATTTTGCCCTTTCGATTCCGCTTATTTACCTTCTTGCCACTCGCCTTCTCTTTTCTTGACCTTTTACCTAATTTGTACGGCCCTCATAATTTAATTATTTTCCTTTTGTAGTATTAATTTATCTTTTTTCTTTAAATGAAAAGTAATTATCTTAATTTGACCTTATCTTAATTTATAATCATTCCATATCATATAGTATAATCACGAGATTCCAGCGCAAACTTCAATGCAAGTGCTTCAACTGTTCAAAATGAAAAAGAAAAAAATCAACGTAAAAAGGAAAAAGTTAATTCTAACATAAAAATTTATAATTTGGTACAAATCCAAATTAGTCATAATTCAACATAAATGTTCGATACCAAATTAAAAAAATGATAAAAAGAAATTAAATTTTGTACAACACGTAATAGTTTCATTTTATTTTTAAAATATGATGAATATTGCAACTTAAAAAATAAAATACAATATTTTCAATAGCATCAATTTTGAATATTAGAACCACGAAAAGAACCATAGTCCATCTTTTTTTTTTCAATTTGATATTTAATATTTGTATTAAAGTTTGATTAATTTAAATTTATAATATATAGGATTTCATTTTAGGAAAATTTAAACTCAAAATTTCTGATTAATGACACGATATCATATTTTTTCGGTGGTCCATGTTAATAAAGCGAATATTACCCAAAAGACATCTCCAAAAACAACAAGTTAATTACACTCTCCGTTTCAAAAATAAGTTAATTGTTGGAGCTTTTTTCATAGTTTAAAATAAGTGAATTATTCAAAATTCAAGAAAGTTGATGGAATTATTTTTTTCATTTTTGTCTTTCATTTATATTTTTTAGGTAATAATATCAAGAGAGTTAACTACTCATATTTATGATTTTACTTTTGAATTATTTATATTTTCAAGAATAGTTTGAGAATAACTAAAAGGAAAAAAATGAAAAGTGATGATTATGTCCTAAACATTTTTTCTTAGCGAGGGTTCATTGCATCAATAATTTACTTATTTTGAAATGAAAGGAATATTATTTAACCCATTTTTTATCTCAAGCATTTTGGTGAGATATATAATCCAAGATCAAAATGACCAAATTATTTTTAATGATTCAACCGTGTTGACTTTTGATTGAAAGTAGGTAAATCAATTAGATTATTAAAATTTATATATGGGAGATTTATTACAAGTGTGATGATTGTTTAAACTAAAATTACAAGTGTCAAGCATCAACATTTAATTCTAATTTAATGATGACCAAATCCTTACCAAACTTAATGAATTAACCATTATAAAATATTTCTTCATCATTCAAAGCGCAGAATTACATTATTCCATTATTGCAATACTTTTTTTTATGATAAAAAGGCAAGTTTTCGATGATAAAGGTATCAGTGATATTGATTGCTTTTAAAATAATAATCTCAGAATGCTTTCATTATTTTTTACTCTTGTTTAAAAAAAAAAAAAAAGGATTGCCCTCAAACAGAGGCGAATTCATAATTTAAAGATTTTGGGAGCATCAATATTACCTTAGCTCAAATATGAGCTCTACGATAAACTTAAAAATTTAAAATAAAAATAATAAAATAAATACTCTAGTTGGATTCAAACTCAGGTCTCAAGGTGGCTCCTCTAACTTGTACCAACACCACAATAACACTTCTATGTTTTTCATGGGTGTACTGCTAATTACTCTATTTGTCCAACAATAATTACTCTCTACTATTGACTTTGCACACTTCTTAAGAAACTATAAATAGAAAGATAATTTTACAATATCACCATTTGAATATAATAAATATAATAGGAAAATAACTATAATTAATAATAAGGGTAAATTAGGAACTAATAGATTGTTAAATTAAAAAATAATTAATCTTAAATCTTTCACCTACTCTTAATAAAAATCCTTATAACCACACAAAAAGTTAATATATTTAAAATCACCAATTTTAAAAGTTTCCTTTTAGCAACACAAATTCTATTAACTCAAATTATATCACGTAAATTAAAACGAATTGGATAATATTGTTGCATGTATCCCAAGAAATAATGCGGGTCCCCTCAACACATTTTGAGAAGTTGGGATCCATTGGATCCAAAAATATTGCTTATTGCACTTGCACCTACATATTTTTCTCCAATAAACGAGACACAAAAAGATGGAGCATCGTAAAACTAGCCATCCTGTTACTTGTAACACCTAAAATTAAAAAACATACTCTGTCCGATAATAGTTATCCATTATTGATTTGGCACACTTCTGAAAAAATTATAAATAGAAGAGTAATTTTACTATATTACCCTTTAAATATAATAAATATAATGTTTTGAAAAATTTATTAGGGAAATTACTATAATTAATGATAAGGATAAATTAGTGTAAAATTATTCATGGATTTTATAAAATTGACAAGTATTTTTGGACATATATTTTTAGTATAGTAAACAAATATTATTGAATAAAGAAAATATATATTAATTGAGATCAAATTAAATACATTTATATATTATGTTAAGCATTTTTTTGAAAATTTGAGAAGTCAATAGATAACATGGGGCCAATGGTTGGTAAAGAGTATTTAAAACTAACTTATCTGTATTAAATCTAACTAATTGTGGTGCCAAAGTCTACTAGAATATTCATATTTTTTAACTTTCTTGGAAATTTTATATCATTTTTCCAAACTTCATTTTTGTGTATATATAATTTAAATATTAAATATGTATGCCTTTTTTCTAACATTTTTTTTGCCAAAAGATACTATTATACTATTAATGGAATAATCACCAAGTTAACTTGTCAAAGGTTAGAATCATCAGCTACAATCTAATTGAAAAAAATACATTTTTGAAAAGAATCCGTTGGATCTAATTTTGTAAAAAAACTCAAATTCATTATCAAGAAGTTTTTGGGTTTATTTTGGTTTTCCATTCAGTGTTCTGTACCTATATTAGAGCTTGATTAATTCGAATTCGCGCCGAGAAATTTGGGGTAAAGCACTCCCTAACAATGAAAACTCAAACCCGAGACCTTTTGATTAAAAATGGAGTATTTACCACTCCACCACAACCCTTGAGTTTCAAAACAATATCTATGATGATCTCTATATTTTTCTTTAAAATAAATTATTAGTATCAAGCATAAATTTATATTTTTTTATGTTATAATATTTTATAAGTTATATCATTCCCCCTTCAAAAAGTGTATATCCGGCTAAGCATAAATTCAATTGTTAAAAGAATAAAAATTAAAAAATAATTTATTTAAAAATTAAACCATACAATTAAATATCTGTTTTTGTGCAATTTTTTGATTTTACATTCGATATTTAATATTTATATTTGGGCAATAGAAATTCCCAATTGAGCAGTAAATCACTTTACCTATGGTTTTTTTTTTATTGGTTAATATAAATGAATGCACAATTGCACAGGAAAATTGTGAAAGAATTGATTAGTTGGATGATGAAAGCTAGGAAAAAGATATTATAAATGGTGGGTCATAATCAATATATAGAGATAATGAAGCTTCATGATAGGGGAATATATATTGTGGGGTTTGATGTCAAAATGAATAGGCAAACATATAATATAAAAAAAACATTATCTTTTTTATCATTCAATATCACTATCCCTCAAACCATGCAATCAAATAAGGATAAGGACATAGATGCAATTGTCTATTTCTTCACATATAAATAATATCATAACTACTGTTTTATGATAATTTAATAATATCTATTTTAAATAAAACTTTACTCTTTTTTTTCCGGAATTTTCCTTTGCTAGTTGTTTGTAAAACAATTGGAAACTATTGTCCTCTAGTTTTGCGCATTTTAATTTGGTACAACAATTCAAGAGTGGTATTAGTAGTTGGAATTTAAATATAAATTGACTATTTTGTGACTTTATTCCTTTTAAAAAATTAGTTCTCAATGTTACAATATTCATTGTCCTATTTGATTAAGGTATTTCTAGTTTGAGAATCTCTCAATATTTTAATTTGATTCCTTTTAAAGTTGAGTGTATTGAAATTTTATCATGTTTATGGGGTAAAACTTAGGATCGTTTGGTAGCTAATTAGAGTTATATCGATATTAGTAATATAGAAATTAGTTATGTATGTATTATTTTATGTAGGTATTAGTTATATAAATATTACTTTTTCCACCTTTTATCATGTATAAATTATACATAATTTTTCTCATAACTTATATATGATATGTCTTAGTTATGCGGAATTCAAAATTACAAATCAACTACCACACGTCCCCTAAACTTATCGAAACCAACTGTTATTCTAAATTAAAAGAAATGTGATAAATATAAATTTTTACTTTATTATAATTTGATATAAATATTTTGTGCAAGTAATGGGATAAGGTGGAACGAAATATGTGAGGGGTTTATTTGATGTTAGGAATTTATACGCGAAGAAGTGAAATAGGTTTCTTATTTTGCTTTTATAATTTTGTGAAGGAATTTAAAAGAGATATATAGTACTAAATTAGTATAATTTTTAAGGGTAAAAAAGATGTTACAAGAACCTAAATTAGTATATTGTGATTTGAACATTGGAGTAAAATTGAAAGAGGTAATCATACAAAACAATCGAAAGGCATGGGATACGGCTAGTTCAAAAAATTGACTATTGATTTAAACATTTTTGGACTCTTTTGACGATAAAACCCCCCTTAGAAAAGTTACAAAGTGTCCAAAAAGAACAATCGAAATTATTCTAGAAGTAACAAGATCACTTCAAGATTTCAATTATATACGTTTCCAATGGGCCAATTCAGTGGTCATAAAATAATAATTTAAATTATGGTACCATTATCCATGGTGTATCTATTCTCTCTCAGTTCACTTTTAATTGTCATAATTTCTTTTTTTAAAGTTAAACTATAAGAATTTTAACTAACATTTTACGATGTATTTTTTCATCATATTGATAAACAAAAAATTGTTATAATAGTACTTTTCGTATAGTTTTAGACTATCTAAATTTTTTTGTTTAAAATATCAAATAAATGTAATCTAATTTAACTTTAAAAATTAGTCAAATTAACTTTTGAAAGTGCAACATAACAACTAAAAATAGACAAAAAAAGTAGTTAAGATGGTAAAATTGAGCAGAAACCAACATTCTTTTTTACATGTACATTGATGTTCGTAAAATTTTGATTAGTATGAACAGTGGTTGAATTGGCATAACAGATGTATTCTTATGATATACTTCCTTCGTCCCTAATTACTTGTCCACTTTTTTTTTTATAGTTGTCCCTAATTATTTGTTTATTTTAACAAATCAAGAAAGGACAAATTCTTTTTACCTATTATACCCTCAATTAAATGACTAATTATTTTTAAAAATGTAGAACTTTTCATCCACTTCATAATTAATAGGGGTAAAATGGTAAATTCACTATGTCACTAATTATTTTCTTAATAGGTGTGTCAATTCAAAAGTGGACAAGTAATTAGGGACAGAGGGAGTATTAAGGACTGATTCCTTTTGATTGTGCTTTTCAGTCGAGTTTGTTGCATTATTGAAGATTGAACTAATCTGGTATGGATTATATTTTTTGAGTGCACACTAAAATAAAATAGCGATTGTGGTTTACATATTGATCTTGATTGACGTGACCGACCCACAAAGCGACTATTTTGAAAAAACTAAAAGGCTAAATGACTTTCGAATATATTATTGTCTCACTTTAAAAAAAATGAAATAAATAAAATCATTATTTGAGTTTTATTATCTGCTCCTAGATAATTTTTAGTCAGTGTGTCACGAGTGACTTCTCGATGAACAAGTTGTGATTGGTCTTGTTGATATAGTTTCATGTTTTAAGCAATTTCGTATTCTAACGGCCCTGCCTTACCATTTCTTCTTCTCAATCATTCAACATATAATGTGAATTTAATGAGTTAAACTCTCTTCATATATTTTTTTGGCAAGTTTACCACCAGACAAAGTCTTTAGTGGTCTTTCATTAAAAATAGAAAAAACTCTCTGGGATAAGTACAAGCAAGGGGTAGGCCTTACCTTATCAATCCTAATGAGTTAAACTTAAACTAAAGGAAAAAGGAAAAGTTTTATAAGGTAACTGTTCGCTCTCTAATTGAAAATGAATTCGATACAATTCACCAGAATCTAATTGAGTTTTTGCATATTTTTGTTAATTTATGGGCCTTTATATTTTATCAACAACTATTGGACAGGGCCTTGACTAGTTGGGCCTTTCGAAAAGAATTATTTTGTGGAAAGAAACGGGCTTTGTCACCACTTATACAAACCCCGTGTCTTTTGGGTTCTTCTGTTGGCTCGAAGTATACACTACATATACATTTGGATTTGATATGTATAATTGTGTATGCGTGTGTATATATATATATATATATATATAGTTTATGCATAATTAGTATAAAATATACATTATTTAAAAATTATATAGTGGGTACTAGTACATATTGGATTGTAATTTGCCATATTATTTTGTTAATGTTACTCATTACGAATTCACAAGACGAAATGAAACAACGACATTTTATTCGTTTTAATCTTTCATTCAAATTCACACAAAAAAAATTACTTTGACATAAAATATTCCTTGATTAAAATGATTTCATTCTCAAAATTCGAAAATCGAATAATTTTATTCAAAAAAAAATAAAAAAATACTAATACCTCTCATAATTCTAACCAGCTACCTACCTGTCAACTACTTAATGATTCAACAACAACATGGGAGAGATTTTATCATAGGAAAAATTAGTCCTTATAAAGTTTTGGTTTTTAAGGTGGACGGACCTAAAGGAAATTTTATTTATTAAAAAGGTTGTATTTTGGGTAGACATTAAACTAATATAACAAACGGAAAAGGGTCAAAATTGCCCCCGAACTATATGAAATAGACCATTTATACCCTTCGTTACATTTTGGGATCAAAAATGCCCCTGCTGTTATCCTGAGAGACCACAAATACCCTCAAGAGTTAACACCCCAAATTTTTGTTGACGTGGCAAGCCACGTGGGACTAACCCTTCCACCTAAGCGTTGCCAACTAGGATTCACTACAAAAGAACTAGACCTTTAGCGGCAACAACAGTCGCCACAAAAGCCCAGAAAATCGTCACTAAAAGTTTTTAACATTAAATTCTAATTTTGTGTTTTTTTCTTCATTGTTTTTAAAAAACCAAGTATGATATCGTTTAAGTAGGAGTTTGAAGAAACTATATGTTTTATTTTTATGTCATATGTAAATGTATAAAATGTACAATGATGCATTATATATATATATAGTAGGAGATTTGAATCGAGAAGTAATTTTGATTATTTTTCGTAATAATATTGGATGTTTTTAATATGGATATTGCAAGTTATTTATTTTAGAAAATTAGGTCGCAATCGAAAATTAATTATCATATTTTTTCGTTGAAAAAATAGGTTTTACTATCGAATAGTTGTTGGAGCCTTAGTCGTCACTAAAAATCACTCATAACCTTTAGTGGCAATATTTTGGGATTTTGTGGCGACAAAAGTCAAGTTCTTTTGTTGTGAATCTTAGTTGGCAATGTTTAGGTAGAGAGATTAGTCTCATGTGGCTTGCCGCGTCACTAAAAAATTAGGGTGTTAACTCTTGAGGGTATTTGTGGTCTCCTGGGATAACTGTGGGAGTATTTTTGATCCCAAAATGTAATGGAGGGTATAAGTGGTCTATTTCGCATAGTTCAGGAGCAATTTTGATCTTTTTCCGTATAACAAATAAAATTTGGTAAAAATTGATAATTTGATAGACACAAGTACCCCTATCCACTATCATATTCACGAAAATGCCATTCTGCCCCAGAAACAGGGGAATGACACCAAACTCTCAGTTCAGAACCTTGAGCTGAGAAAAACCAGAGAGATTGGATTCTTTTCATAATAATCTTACAATAGAATCAATGCTAAAATGAATACCCTCATCACAAAAAGATTCAATCTTCAAATTTTCCCTCAAAATTTTCTCTTTCACTTTCCACAACTTTCCAAGAAAACCCCACATAACACTCATCCATTTCCAAGAAAATTTCCATGTACTGCCAAGACTCTAACTTTATGCTCTGTTACAGCTTCTGATTCATTATCTTGTGGTGGCTGGGATGACCCAAGTTTCATTGGTGCTCCAATTAGCCCTGGTGAGTCCAACCAGCTTCATAATTTTCTTAATAAACTAGGAATTAATGATAAAAAGTATGTCTTTGTGTACCTCTTGGGGTTTGTTTGTGCTTTGGCTATTTCAAGGGTGAAAGTTTCCTCAATTATAGCAATTCCTGGTTGTGTTATTGTTTTTGCACTTGGGTTTTCAATTGGGGTTTTTAATGGTGGTAAAATGAACTTAGATGGTAATAAGAGATTGCATCAAGATCAGATTTTTAAAGATTTTATTGAGAAACTAAGGGTTTTGGTGGATTTTCTTAGTGGGGTAGATGTGGAGATTGGTAATTTGAAGAAGGGTGTTGGGAAAGGTATTGAGTGTAATCAAATTACTGTGAATGATTTGCAAAGTTTCGAAAAGAGTCTGGAATCTATGAATTTTTCTGCTCTCAATGCTAGAAAGGTTATAGAAGGTTGTATTGAAAGTTTGTCAATTGAAGGCCAAGAAATGGGGGGAAAAATCAGTCAAAAATCAAGTAAGAAGAAGAAGGAGTCGGATAAATATGGCTTCGACTTCTTTCAGATTGCTGCTGGTTTGTTTCAAACAAAGTCTGGTTCGAAGTCTAGTAAAATGAAAGATCATGGCGAGACTGAGTTGATGGACAGAAAGATGAATGGCTCTAAGCAAGGGAATATCTTGAGTTCTGCTACTAAAGAAAGACATTTGAATTTTGATATGGATCTAGACGGCATTAGTGGCACTTCAAGGCACAGTTTCGATGATGATGCCATTGGACAAGACAGAGTGGGTGAGACATCTGGAAAGGCTAGCAGAATGAATGTAGTTTCTGATGGAAATTTCAATTTCTCCGAGATGGATAGTAACACTGTTAAATCAGTTTTCAACAGAGAAGAATATAGTTACCAGACAAGTAGAGTACAATTTATGAGGAACCAACAGGTGTCTCATAGAATGAGTCATCCTAGTAAATTTGAATCTTGGGGTTCTGATGATGGTTTAGCTGATTCTATTGATTTTAGCGTCAGTATGGAGCAAAGTAAAACTGAAGCATCTTCGTTGCATGAAAAGGAGGTCGGGAATTTTGAAGGAGTAAGGAGCCATTTTGGTGGAAAAGAAAATGATGAAGACACCTACAGGCATTTTCTTGGAGAGGAAATGAGAAATCATGAAAAGGAACCCTCCATGGCAAGAGATGAGGCCTCAAATGAATTTGAATTTGGTCACTCTCCATCTTCAACAGGTTCCATCGATTTGCAATTTAATAAGTACCTTACTGAGGCTAATTTTCTAGTACAAGAAGCAAAGGACTGTTTAAGGAGGCAAGACGGCGACAAGCATGCTGAGAATGCGTTTTACGAGTCTGCCGTATTGCTCTCAAAAGCTATAGATATCCGGCCCATGAGTTTATTGGCTGTGGGGCAGTTGGGAAATACTTACCTTCTTCATGGAGAACTTAAGTTAAGGATCAGCCGTGATTTGAGAGCTTTACTAACTGATGCTGTATCAGTAAGTAAACGGACTAAAATACGTGATGCGCTAGATGATATGGTTCCAAGGGAAGAAAAAATTGCATCTTATCTTGTAAATGTCTGTGAAGAGTGTGAAGAACTACTTATTAAGGCAGGAAGACAGTATAGGTTTGCCTTGTCAATAGATGGGAATGATATGAGAGCCTTGTATAATTGGGGGATTGCTCTCTCGTTGCGTGCGCAGTTGATTGCAGACATTGGACCTGTAAGCATCTTTCTTAAGATTACTTGGTTTAATTTTCTTTTTTCTGATGGTTTGAACTGAAAATTGTGAAATCAGATTAATATCTCATATTATGAACTAATTTCAAATAGCATTGCTTATCAGTTCTCTGCTCTCACTAAAGCTACCAGATTGTTTGGAACCTTTTTCTACCCCTTTCATGGTCAATGTTGTTCTGCCAAATTCCAGGGTGCTGCACGTGATGCTGACAAAGTTTTCTTGGCTGCAATTGATAAGTTCGATGCAATGATCTCCAGAGGAAATGTATATGCACCTGATGGTATGAGAAATAACTATTCTTCTATGCTGTAAATTTAGTGTCTTTTATGTGTACTAATCCATGGTCGTCTTTCTTTTTTTGTCTTTATATTTAACAAGAGAAGTAGGAAGAAGTATTTTACCATAACTTGTGAGAATCCTGGTCTTATAACCATTCCAGCAATGACCATTGTTTAACTCTTCCTCCTCCTCTCTTTTGCGGTAGAGCTACAAGAAATCTATCAACAATAAAGGAGCTCACCCTCCCACTTCTTTCGTCATAAGTTCCTAATGTTTTGATCATTAACTGATGAAAGGAGAAAGTTGGTGTCACCTCATGGCCAGCTGATTATGCCATTTGATGGATGGTCTTTTTGATATTCTCTTCCAGTCTCTTTCTGCTGTGCTAAAAGTTGAACTGGTAAAACTGATGTGTTATCTTTGGCAAACTTAAAGTTGGATAATAACAAATGAACTAGTAAGAGCGCGTGGAAAGCAAATATCAGCCCTCCTCTCCTTGCATATATGCCGCTCATTGTTTTTATAATAATAGTATTGAGTTGGTCATTGTATAGCTAGGCTTTAATGGATGAGTAGCATCAACATAATTAATATGGAGTTATTTCACAAAGAAGGAAAACAAAAGAATTCTATGGATTACTTAACATGTGGGCTTACGACAAATTTTCTTCGTGAAGCTCTTTTCAGATGGGCCACAGCATTGCAGCACAGATCTCGCCTACGGCCTAGAACAAGTAGAGAGAAGGTGAAGTTATTGCAGCAGGCTCAAAGGTTATACAAAGATGCCCTTCATATGGACTCCGATAACCTTCAAGCACAAAAGGCCTTGTCATCCTGTATATCTGAGCTCAAGTACTGGTATAGATAGTCATACAATAAAATTTTGGCTATCCTTCTTTTTCACCATTTGATAATATTAAGCCCTTGCATAAGCCAAGCTTACAGCCTACAGATTTATCAGTACCATGTGGTTGAGATAATAAGCAGGGAGCTTACTGAATATAAATTTCTCATTCATCTGTCAAATAATAGAAAAAATCAAGAATAAACTCAAGCTACATTTTCTTTGATTACTACAACATATTTTACTGGTTCCATTAGCAGCTGTATTTACACGGTTTTGTGGCAATTCTTCCGAATTCTGCATAATTGTTTTCACTTGTCTTTAATTTCAGTTTCCTTTACTATCATAGCTCGCGGTATCACTACAGGTTGATGACTAAAAGAAACTACTTACCAAAATTAGATATCAAAACTAACTCATGTTTACGTATCGTCAAGGAACTTGTAAACCACTTGCACCACAAGACTCATTGTTTCTAAGAATGTCACGTTTAATATTTATACATTTCGTTATAAATATATATACATTTTGTTACGGAATTCCTTGTGTAAAACCAATAAACATGACACAGACAGACAGACATTCCTGAAAACATGTTTTTTGGTTTTGTCACTTGGTGATTTTTGTTATAAAAGCTGGCATTTCATCATCAAGCTGACATTAAGCACTTGTATGTCTTATTTTCCAGAACACAATGTAACTGAAACTGGAATTATTTGGTGACTTGACATCATTCATAACAGGCTAAAGTTGGGGTGATTTTTCCGTCTGTCTTTTGTCATTTAATTTTTTTTTTATAGTGGCTCGGTTAACTCGTATACTAAAGGCCTATTTGGATCGACTTTTGACTTGTGACTTGTGACTTATAAGTCATAAGTTAAAAATCCTAACGTAAGCTTAAAACAAAGTGTTTAAAAACACTTTTTTTTTATCTTATTCAAATGATACAAAAGCGTTTTAAAACTATTTTGACTTAAAATACTTAAAATTAATCAATCCGAACAGGCTCTAAGACTTAGCTGAATGCGAACAAATCAAAATGATTGTGTATTTCCAGAAAAGAAAAAAAAACTTGTTTTTCTCCTCAGAGAGCAATCCATTAGTCTCTCATTTCTTGTAATAATAAAAATATCTGCAGAAAAAAAATTGCGAGCTTCTGGATAATTGATTGAAAAATTATAGTCCACACAAAATTCAGATTCTTTCCTCTTTAATGTACATTCGCATCGAGCAAAATGTCATTTGATTAATATACTGAGTGATTTTTTCCAAAAAAGAATAAGAAATATTTGTCACTTATTCTTTAAATAGATTTTCATTTTTACTTGTCACTTTTAACATATAAAAATACAATTATATTTTCACCCTCATCATTAAATATTTATTTTCTAAATTATTTTTCAAAACCTAACACTAACATCATTTAATAGAAATAATTTGACAAAATACTTATATCAATAATTATTTTCTTAATGGATGTGCCAAGTGACAAGTAAAGAAGAACCAATGAAGTAGTTCAAACAAAATGTTTTTCAATCACTACCAATAAGTCTTCAGTTCATTTAAGCAAAATTTATGCAAGCATAGTCCCATTTTTCAAAAAAAAAAAAAAAAAACACAATAAATATGACATTTTAAAAAAATTTAACACAATATATATGACATTTAATTGTGTATTATTGCTTTGATGTATTCTCCTTTTCTGGTTTACGCTTCGCATTAGCGATACTCCTGAAAACTTCCAGAATTCCTTTAAATGTTACAACTCCGATCAAATTATGGTCTTCATCCATCACCCAAATGGAATTAGCACGATGTGCTAGAGCTTGGATCATCACAGCCACCAATGAACTCCATGGATAACAAGTAATTGCCTCGGATCTTCTTGCTGAAGAATATCGTCCTAGCACAGTAACTTTGTTTGAGCCTGATTCATCATCTGATGAACAGCTCGAAGCAGAAGATGATGATGAAGAAAGTGAAAACTCTTCATCTATTAGTTCCACCATTGCCCCAAGTTTCTTTTCTTGTAACCTCATCTTGACCAACTCGATCAAGTCCTCTGGAGGACCACCATAGTCAATGTAAGTCATGAGATCACCAGCTGAAAGTGTCGCGATTGCTGCTGCAACGGTCTCATCACAGTAGGCTAGAGTGAAGGGAGAGATTTCACCAATCAATCGGTTGTCTTCATCAACAACAGCAACTGAGCTCTGCTCAATATACGCCCGAATTATGGCATCCAAAGAAGAAATTGCAGGATCATGATAACTAACAGTCATCATATCGTGATTTATGATATTGAGTGATTCAATTGAAAAAGTAGGCATAGGAGAGAAGACTCCAATGGAGTTCAGAAGGAACCGGACAATGTCTTCCTGAGTTAGCCAGCAGTATTCAACTCCGTTATGATTTGTGGGAGTCAAAAATGATGCTTTACTCAAAAGTTTTTTCCTCGAAGGGGTGCTCTTGTAGTTTTGAATTGGTATAACTAGATTCTGTGCACCTTCAAGAATGTAATCTATTGCTTCCAACAAGCTGAACAACAAAAGATAAGATACATGAGAAGCCTGTCAATAATCAATCTTCAAATAGATCATATGAAGAATGCTTTAACACCCAAGATTATTCAAATCACATCAATACATCTCAATTTGATCTCATCTATCATAACTTGTTGTGTTCACCATTTTGACCCATAAGTCAATAACAGGTACCAGCAAACACAAAATAAATGAGATTCCGTCATATTTCTTAATATTTTCACGAAACTATGACTCAATCTCAAACCAATTGAGGGTAGCCAAATAGCCAATATTATCAAGAACAAAATTAACCATAATAAATGTCTAGCAAAGCATCTATTGAATGAACTCCACATACATGTCAAGTCTCAAAAGAATGGTTCGTTCTCATTTCTCAATGTGCCAAAAGGTTGTGGTACATAAACGAGAAAGTTTAATCAAGAAAGGGCAAAAAGGGAGCATCAAACCTTAGATCTATAATTAGAATAAATGAAATCAGAATATACAAAGTTAACTGATGAAAAAAAAGTTGGGATTTTGAGTCTTCTTTTTCTTTTCAGCACATTCTTTAGCAGTTATCCCCACACATTATCTTAAAAGTACTACTTCATTCTAAAACAAAATAGAAATGAGCTAAGAGAAGAATTGAAGCTTCGAAGAAAATGTAATTGCAAAACAACCAACCTCAATATAATTTCTAATCACCATTTACCAGGCAAGAAAAGGAATTAAAATCATATCTAATTGAATCTGGATTCAAAATGAAGAAAAAAATCTTCGTAATTACCTAGAATTTGGATCCAAATGTCTGACAATGGAATTCCCTTTAGGCAAAATCTGTTCCACGGGAGTTTGAAGAGCCTTAGAAGGATCAGCCAAATTCTCTTCCTTACAGAGGAAGCAAATCACATCAACCATACAGATCTTACCAATACAGCGGCACACAGAATCTCCTCCACCTCCTTCTTCTACAACCTTCCTTATATGGTCACAGCTCCAAACGCTTACATGAGTCTCGCCAGATTTTTTCAACAATGTCAACGCCTCCGATACGGTGGCTTTGGCTGGAATAGGCTTTAAAGCCGGCTTACCAAGACACAGATCAGATACCTCCCGATTCAGAAAACTTACTGCCATGCAAATGCGAATATTCGACGGAATTTGAAAAGAGTACTAATAAAAAAGAGAAGGAGATCCGCCGGAGAATTCTTTTACAGGAAAATAGGACGGAAGACTTAGTTGGTGCTGGGTTAGAAATGTGAATTCTAGGCTGAATATTAGGAAGAAATTGATGTATTTATAGGTGGTGACTACTGGCTATAACCTATGAGAGATGACATTCCATTCATTTATTTTTCCTCAAAATAAATAGATATACTTTCATTTTTTCTCAAAATAAATAGATATACTCTCCGCTTCAATTTGTTTGATATACTTTCATTTTTATTTTGTTTTATTATAAAATAGTGAATCTTTCACTTTCATTTTTTCACTTAATATATTTATAAAATTAATGAATATTTAAAAATACACAATTTTACTTAAAGAGATTAAATAAATTAAAACTAAGTAAATAACTTTTTGCTTTTAGCATGTTGTAAGTCCGTAAATAACGAGAAAGAGAAGGAAGGTTCTAGTGAGATTGAATTTTGAAATGGATATGTCGAATTTAATGTAACATTTTATCTTGTTTTGTTTTATCTTGTCAAATCAAACTTACTTTAAATTAAAAATTACCGTAACATTGTGGTTTGATTTGACTTTGATATGGTGTTAACTTTATTTTTTTTTTTAAATCAAAATAATTTATTTAAGCATCAAACGAATAGTGTTTGAAGTCCTAATTAGTTTAATTAAGTCGAACAAATTAAAACAGGTAGAATATTTCTTTTGGAGATATGTGTAGACTAGTTATTAAGTAGAAATGGTCCCTTTTTAGAACTGGGATCTATTTCAATTCAAATCAGGCAACAACTTATATAATATTAATTATTAATTCAATTTATTTACGTAATAGTTTTGACTTGAACTCTATCTATATAAAAATTAAATTTCAGGCTTAGTAATTAAAATTACTAGTTAGTTTGACGATATTCAAAACCTATCAAATTTAAGTTCTCAGACCGCTTATAATATTTTATACGTTTTATTCTCATATATAGGTTTCTCATTTGGTAAATATCTCATATATAAATTTATTTATAAAAGTTATTTACAAAATTGTGACCAACTAATCGTTGGGGCCTGGGGGTAGATATACTTTCTATAACAAAGATAGTGTGGGCCCTGCGAATCTAAAGTGATTAATGGTTTTGATTAAGATGTTTAACTATTTTCATGGGCAAACTGAAATCACATTAATTAAGTTAGATCTTAATTTTAGCATATTTAGCATAACGTAAGATGCGTGTATATAGCTAATCTGAAAATTATGAACCGAAAATAGTAGGTTAAAACAGCAATTAAAGGGTAGAAACCGAAACACAGTTTTAAAATTAATTGCAGATATTTATTGTCCCAAACTACCAGTGCAATTAAAAATTTAAATCTGTATTAATGGTAGGGAAAGTGATGGCTCGTTAATGTAATTAGGAGTAGTTTGGTGGTTGGTATAATAATTTTAGGATAAACTATAGGATTAATTTATCACACGTTTAGTTGGAGGTATTAGGTAATTCTTGGATTATTTATTCCATTATTTTTTTTCATAGTGCCATAATGCCATATACATGGGTGAAATAACTTATCTTGAGATACCTACATGGGTTGTGGGAGTCCGGAGCCTAAAGGGCAAAAAAAATTGTCAAAAATTCCAAAAGGGCACATCACTTTTTATTCTAGCCAAAAGGGCAAAATCGCTGCGTCAGCAACGATTTTCCTCTGACAAAATGACGAAATAGCAGCGATTTCGTCTAAAAAAATTTTTTAATTAAAAATCGCTGCCACAGCAGCGATTTTGTAAAAAAAAAAAAAAAAATTCTAATTAAAAATTGCTGCGATTTTGTAATTTTTTTTAATTAAAGATCGTTGCTTTTTCTTTAAAAAAACTAAAACGGCACATCAAAAAAAAAATTAACCAAAAGGGCTTCTGACAAAACAAAAATAAAAATCGCTGCATATTTTCTCAAAAAAAAAATAACTTTTTTTCTTCAAAATCGCTGGTATAGCAGCGAATTGGTTAAGAATTAAATTTTTTTTAAAAAAAAAATTAATATTCTTTTATTATTATTTATGATATATAATTCAATTTTCCTCATGCTTCAACAATTTTATTGAGTATACTGTCGTCTTGTTTATTATTTTTATATTATTAATAAGTAATAATAGGCATGAAAATAATAGCACTTGGCATGAAAAACGCTGCCCCTGCAGCGATGTGTAAGGAAAAAAAAAATTCTGACTTAAAATCGCTGCCACAGCAATTTTTTTATTTTTTTTTTACAATGGCAGCGATTTTTAATAATAATAATAAAAACAAAATTTAACAAAATCACTGCTGTGGCAGCGATTTTTAATAATTTTTTTTTTTTTTTTTTTACAAAATCGCTNTAATTCTTGGATTATTTATCCCATTATTTTTTTTCATAGTGCCATAATGCCATATACATGGGTGAAATAACTTATCTTGAGATACCAACATGGGTTGTAGTGTAGTTTGAGACTGTTTTATCCTTAACCAGAGATCTCGGATTTTAGTCATGAGTATGGAGAAAATCTTATTGGGAGCGCTACCCCTGAATGGACCCTGCAATGCGTGATCCAGATTTTATCGGGGCTCCAATATGGACTTTGAACAAGTGGAAAAAAAAACTTATCTAGAGACAACTTATCCCGAGATAATTAATGTCAAAATAACTTGTTTCCAACCAAACGACCCCTTAGGATTATTGGAGAGTTAAATAGAATTACGCCACAAATTTATGATATCGTTGAGTTAAAGATGTGATAAGTTATTCGACGCTATTAATTAAATACTAAGTTAAGTTTAATTAACTGGAAATTTATAATGTTCGTATTAGATGAACATAATTAATTAATTCGACTGGATAGCTCGTATTTTCTTTGAATATTGAAGAAAAATGGGTCTAAATGGACCAAAACATGTTCAGGTTGAGACGTAATTTTTATGATTTTTGTTATTATATTTTTAATACTAATAAAAAATATTTGGAAATGACTTTCGTGTACTCATGAAATAAAAAAAATAAAAAAAGAAATAGTGTACTCATGAAATAAGAAAAGAAAGAAGCAAAGATTAGCTTTAATTTGTATCTCGCAATTTCGCACCAGATAATTCGTTCAGTTTCATAGTCTTTTACGTTTAAATTTGTTTGCATGATTTTTATTTTAGAATCGAATTTTTAAGAAGTTTCTTTTTTAATTATTAATTTTAACTTAAAAATATGTATAATATATGAAAATATTATTCAATTTTGTATCTTAAAGGTGTTATATAAAATGTTTTTTCAAATAAATCTTTTTTAAATAAATGAAAAAGTAAAATAAGACAAATAAATTGAAATAACTGAATTATTGTGATGTATAATATGAGTAATGATTAGGAGTGTTAAAAGAATATGAAAAACTAATCAAACTGATCGAACCTAGCCGAATCCAATCAATTTATGTCAATTTTTCAATAAAATCGCAGACTTTTCTTTAAGTGTAGAACCACTCCGAACAATTGGGATGGTCTTTTTAATTTATGAAAAATTGAAAAATTCTCACGTGTATGTAATATTTTTATATATTAACAATATGTTAAAATTAGTATATAGTATATTTTATAAGTAACATTTTTCTATAAATATAACCTAGTAACTGGGCCTTTGTTGACTGGATGACTTTAGGTATTTACTCTTTAATTAACCTTTAATTAGATTAGATTTAAAATTAAAAGATATTATAATAGATACTCTATCAAACAATACATCAAAACCTATGCAAACACTCCTCTAAATATTTAAGATCCAATAATGCAGCAACAAGATTTTACATTCTTGACTTCTTGATAAAGAATTGAAGTGCTTCTTCAAGAATATATTTGCGAAAGAAATATTTTAATAATGATATATTTTGAGGTGATATTCTAAAAGAAAATAATAAAATTAACCAAATCATACCGATAAAAAAAATCCAATATGATCGAAATGATTTCAAAAAATTAATTTAATTATATATTATAAATTATTCAAACAATTAAAATAATATAATTTTTTAAAAATAACCAAACGAATCGTTACATCCCAACAGTCCAACTAATGATGATATATGTAAAGCCTTTTGCAGATATTATTTGTAACAAAGGCCATGTGCTTTCACCAAACAGAAACAAAATAAAGTCATTAATAATTAGTCATATATGGGGCCTATATATGTGCTGTATTATTATTATTATTATTGTCAAAATGGTGCATTCACCAAACAGAAACAAAATAAAGTCATTAATAATTAGTCATATATGGGGCCTGTATATGTGCTGTATTATTATTATTGCCAAAATGATGATACGGCCAAGTACTAAAAATGCCATCAACTTGTATCTAAAGTTCCTCTCCCACACGTCCTTGTAATAACATACAAAATATATTAATCAGAAGAACTCTCTAGATACCCAATAATGCATTTAGAAAAGATAAAGGAAAATTTATACAAAATTTTCGAACTTCGATGATTATCTCGTAATTTTAGAATAAAAGATCTTATAATTTATTTATCTATATTTATTTATATTTTAACACAATCACTTGATTGAATATGTGGGAATTGAAATGAAGTTAATAGATATTTCAATTTAAACTAACAATAAAGTATAAACGATTTATTAAAATTTTCTATAGGAAATAATTTACCATTGATTACCAATCAAGGTACTTATTTAAAAGAAGATATATTTAATAGAAAATTGGAGATTAAGGTCTAACTAAACATTGGAGACAAGAAAAGCACTAATCATGTTTAAGTTAGAATTGTGACCTTTAAATTTTAATTAAAATCCTGAATGATAAGTTTAAATATTTAAAGAATTGAACTACGGCACAAAAATTAAAGTCTTTGAACTTTTAAGTTGCTCCTTTTATTGAATTTTCCTATTATACAAATGAATTTTGTTTTTGCTAATCCACATTAATACAACTTTTTGTTCAACTTGGCAAATGAAATTCAACGATGCATTTAAATATAGAACAATATAACTAAACAATAAACATCATAGACAGTAATATTTGATTAAACATCAAAGTTTTGAATAATCTTCTATGTGCCAAAAGTTTAAAACAGTAATATTTGACTAAATTATATGTAATTATTAAAAGAACAAACATAAAATTTCTTAACTCCATCACAATTTCAATCGCGTAATAATTATCAATGAGACAAAATCTTTGTCTATATTCTTTTGTCGTAGCTAAGAAGAGAGAATTAAATGGACAAATTGATAGGAGACTAGTGCACTTTATGATCTTCCAAATGTGTGGAGCAAAAAAAAAAAACGAAGAAGTAACAATTTCCATTGAGTAGGAACTTTGTCCATTTAATTCTATAGGGTATAGCAAGTTGGCCTTTTAATGATAGAATTTTATTGTTAGGAGTCGTTTGATGTGAGATATAAAATATAATAATTTTAGGATAAAATGTATGATTATTTTATCATGTATTTGGTTGGAGGTATTAGATAGTCTTGAGACTGTTTATTCTGCTATTTATATTATAATGATAGAATAAATTATTTTATATATATTGAAATAACTTATTTCGAAATAATTAATTTCATAATAATAACTTATTTTCAACCAAACCATCCGTAAGAATCTTAGATCTCATTTTTAGTGGATGAAGATAAATATTCAATTTGTGGAATCATCTCAAGAACAAGACAAAATTGATTTAATTAATTATTACGACTTTAGAACAGAACTAAAGAATATTTTAGAATATGCCGCACATCTATATATAATATTTATACTTAAAAGCTCCTGAACTTTAGGCTAAGTGCCTGTATGACCAAAAAAATATATTAAAGAAAAATGAGAAAGTATTTTTGTTTTAAAAAAAATTCTCAGATCAATAACTACTTTTAAATAAAGTAATTTGTATATGGTTAATTTTTGTTAAAAACTACTTTTGAGTATTAGATTAAAAAAAAGAGTATAAAATTACAGAGTATTTTTTTGTTAACCTCATTAGTCATAAATTGTATCTTTCGAATTTTTGAAAACGATCTGACATTCTTTTTATTTATTATTTTTGTTAATTTCCCAAACATATCTAATTATAGAAACAAAAGGAGAGACTGACCCCAATGTTACTTCTTTAAACAAATTGTATTTTTTTAATTTTTGGGAACTATAGAAAAAAATTTATTTATTGCCGTGTCCTTTTATTTCTTTTCTTCTTGTTGTGGTTTTGTCATTCATGTGTCAAAATGAATAGAAATGAGCTAATAAATGGAGATTGAGATTTGACACACAAATTCTTTCATACACTTGAACTAACCAATCACAAAACAATTTCTTCCCAAAATTTCACGTCATCACAATTTTAGAGTAATACATTTAAGCATTACTTGAACCGAAGGTCTCAACATCTCTATCTTCACAAGGTAGGAATAAAGTTGCGCATACACCACCCTGCTGACTTAATAATTTTTATTGTTAGTTGTATCATACATATATGTGAATTGAAAACAATAGAAAGTTTTATTAATATATAATGTAATCATCAATAGCCAACTGTTTTGTTAGTGATGGATTTTATAATTTTAGATTTTTATTATACATTCTATTAAAAAGGGAAATAAATAAAACTGAAAAAAAAAGAGGTCCTACCGGGAGTCGAACCCAGGTCGCTGGATTCAAAGTCCAGAGTGCTAACCACTACACCATAGAACCATTAAGCTATTACACTTTGTTGTTTCCTAATTTGGAAAATATGTAAATGAAATGTGTATGATGGAAGTTGTTTGTATCGAAAATATCTTTAAACTTGGCGTGAATTTTGCTCCCCGAACTTGTGTGAGTTTTAAAAACACCCCTTTATTTGCAACATGAGTAAAATACACCCCTAAATTTTTGCCAAGTTTAGGAGTGTTTTGATCAACAATTCTCTCAACTTTTTATTAAGACTCTCATGCTCCTATAAGAGTTTGAGACCATCTGCTATGTTATGTTACAGCTCGGAGGTATATCTAAGTTTAGTTAGTCAAGTAAAGACTTTTTATAATGTTTAATATGCATTTTTTCGAAATAAGACGGTGCCTACTAGCTAGTGGGACTACTTGATATTTGAAATTTTAATTAAGAATTGATAACTTGTTAAATAAGTGATTATTCAAGTGGTTTTTAAACATATCTTAATTTATTTATTTTGTTGGTACACTGGAAATACGTTAAACGTATCTGAATGCTAATCAACTAGTTGCCACAAGCATTATCTAAATCTATGGTCGGAGCTTAATAATATCTATTATTAGCCTACTTTAAAAAGACAGTTTAACAAAAGACAAAAGAATAAATAAATTAAAATAGGACGTTGAATTTGGTCATGTAACTATGTTCTTAAACTTGTTGGTACACATGATAACATAAATTTTTTTATGTTTAATCATACAAAAAATAATACATATATATGCCACAGAATAATTAAACATAATTAAGACCGTACACTAAATTGTTTATGAATTGTGATCAATGATTAATCATTTTTCTTATAATCACTGATGGACACCTAGGTGAGAATATTTTATTGAGGAGCAACAGAGTAAGGGATGAGAAGATATTGTTAATATAGTCCTATTAATTATTTTATCAGATCGTCAATTTTTTATTTATACCTCTTCAAATTTTTTTAATGTTCAGTTCTATATACTAGATACGAATTCAATACTTAAAGTTTATGATTTCTACAGGTTATATCAACCTAAAATTAATACTATGACAGAGAGAGTCCCCGAACTCACATGAATCTATAACCCACAATATATACTATATATAGATCTACCCTTACTATGTAAACAAGATAAAAAAAAATTCAGACGACATAGAAATTACATCTTATAAGAAAATTAATAATATTTCACTTTAATAAGTACTATCTCGTAATGTTATATCACTTTCTAGTTCGTAATCTTTTATATTTTGCCCATTATCATAAATTATTGAAATAAACATGCAGGTATAATTAATAATATTTCACTTCCATGAAAAATATGTATTTGATTAAAGAAAATGAGAGATAAAACGTGCTCATTTGACTAAAATGAAGATAGAGAAAGACAAAAAAATGTTTCCAAGTGTAGTGGTAATTGTTTGTCTATTAAGATTGTGATCGATGAAATGAATGACGAAATTCTTTTGCTCATAATCATAAATGTTTGAGTTTGAATTTAAAAAATGAAAAAAAAAATTTTGATTATGTATATTTTATATGATATATATTTTAATTAATCGAGTCAATAACTTTTAAATTCAAATAATAATTCAAAAGAATAAAAATAGATTGTTTTGTTCGATCTATTGTTTTCAAATTTCCATTATGATAAAATAGTTTGTCTGGATGAATAATAGCCACGATGACAGGGAGGGACTAAAATTATGCTACGTACGTAATGGGTGGCGTATGATTGTAAGTTGTAGGGGTTTCTAATAACTGGTCCTTAATTTCTCCAAGGGACGTATTAAAGGGGCAAGTGAGGACCCCGTAGCATTGAATTCGTTCTTCTCTAATTTATGTGATATCATCTAACTTGATATTTAGTTAGTTGATTATCTGAATTTTTACTTTTTTGATGATGATTCGACTTTTTATATTGTAATTCCCTTTTCACCCTTATTTTTTTTAAAACAAAAAAATTGACACAAGATTTAAAAAATTGATTTTTTTTTTTTTAAAAAATAATTCATAGAACTCTCAAAAAAACCAATTTAAAGGGTAGAAAAGAAATTTGAGAGTTAAAATCTTTCTGATTATTAAAATGGACTAAAAAAGGAGAAATATTAATAACACCCCTAACTTTCCGAAGTATTGATAGTCTCATAAATACCTCTCTACTTGCCTAATTAAACTTAATACACATATGATATGCCACATGACATAACAAGTGGTTTCAAACTCTTGTAGGATCATGAGACTCTCAGTAAAAAAATAAATTGAAAAAAATGTTAAAAACATGCTTAAACTTGACGAGAACTTAATGATGTATCTCAGTCATGTTGCAAAGATTGAGAGTGCATTTAAATTTAGTTAATCAAATAAAAAAATATTTTTAAGATCATCAATAATTGAGGAATGAAACTAATAATTTGAACCCAATTTAAAGATATTTTCAATATTGTATGAAAAGAAAAATATGGCACAATTATAATGTGAGAATAGATAGAAAAGAATATACTTCCAAACACATGCCGATAAGAAAAAAAAATTTCAAAGTTGAAATATAAATAAGGCCATGACCCCGTGTGAACTCCGCGTTTTGGTCTTATCGAGTTTGACGCATATACACGTACTGGATTTGTGGAATCTTGAAAGGTGGCTTTATGGGCCATGCTGCTTTGGAGGCGTTGCCGGATAAGACTAAAAAAATATGTTGAAAACTTTGACAATAATTACAACTTGCTATGATTGTTTTTTATACTAAAATATAAAAAATATGCTTTATCAGTACATTTGAATGTACGATATTATTAAGCATGGTTGTTGTAACAGAAGCCACGTTTCATTACATATCATTTCTTTCTCTACTATATATATATTTGGGGTTTGATAGTTCTCTGTTTCTATTTTGAATTTTCTTCGTTGGCGCCAACTTGGGTTGTGAAAATAAAAAAGAAAAAGTTGTTCGGTGTGATGAAATATTTCTTTGGGTTTGAAATTAATTGTATTCGAAGAAGTATGACGTAAATAGTGTATTTTGACACAAATATATATATTATTGATAGATTTCATAGCTTAAATATGTAAGTATAAATTATAGGAATCACATATTATAAGTATTAAATAACATCCTATCTCTTTTAGTATTATATTTACCAAAAATCCCTTAAAAATGATGTTTGCGGGATACATAGCGTTGTGCACAGGATACATTAGGTTTGATACATTCCACATAGCGGGATACATAGCGTTGTGCACGGGATATATTAGGTTTGATACATTCCACATAGCGGGATACATAGTGTTGTGCACGATATACATGCGGGATACATAGCGTTGTGCACGGGATACATAACGTTTGATACATTCCACATAGCGGGATACATAGCGTTATGCACGGGATACATGTGGGATACATAGGTAAATAAGGGATTTTTGAAAATTTTGAAATAAGTAGAAATAAATGGATATTAAGGTAAGTAAATGAGTGTAGTTAAGTAATTTGTCCAATATGTAATGCATGTATATATAAATCGCATGGAGATAATTATCTTTGATCGCCAAGTCCAAAACCTATCCCTTTAGAATTTAGATTGGGTTACAGACTTAATACAAAATGACCTGTTTGGGTGGGGTTAGGAGGCTGATTGAGCAGTAAGGGCCATGTTTAGTAACTGGTTAGAGTTATGCATATATTATTAGTAGGATTTTATATATATACGATATATGAATTAGTTAAATAGGGTTAAGTTATTTTATATTATATATTCGGCATAAAATAACACATAAATTTTATCAAATATATATATATATATATATATATGTTATACATGTTTTTAAATTACATACCGAATCTATTGTATTCGGTGCGTTGGAGTTTATACCAACTAACAAATGATTCATAAGGAATTTAACCAAACTATCTAAACATGAAGTATGAATTAGATAATTTTCAAGGTATATATGACATATATAATGTTCTCTTCCTTTCTATCTTCTTTTTTGCCCTCTTTGCCTTTCTCAAGCTATAACAAAGTGAAAGAGAGAGCAAAACATAAGTGATTTTGACGTAGAACAAAATATTCAATTTCAAATTATTTATTGTTATTAAGGATATATAAATTGAGATGTGAATAAAGGTTGACTAACTAAGATTTAAATACTAAAAATGTTATATATACATTAATTTTTTTTTTTGTAAACACTGTGAATTCTAACAACAAGAATTGTGACAGAAATTCAGCCCAAATCACTTAAATATGGGCCTCATTTAGCCCATAAACCTATTTTGTGAGAGATATTCAGCCCACTAAGTTGATACCCGATATTCAAAATCGAATTCGAAATCTTTTCCCCAATTCTGGTTCCATCAAAATCAGAGAACTAGGGATAGGTCTTGGACTTGGTGATCAGAGATTCAAAACTACTGATATGCCTCGATATGAAAGTAAAAATGACGATCGCAGAAGATCCTCTCCGTATTCTTACGAAGATCGGAAGTCGCATCATCACCAGGTTAATTTTTCTCTGAAAAATTTCTGGCCATATGATAAGTTGATTTAAATTGCTCATAATTTGCTTGAATAATTTAATATAATCATTACAAAATCTAGAAACTTGACCTAATGAAGGAAGTGATATTATGTGTATAAACAAATTACTAAAATACTGGTGATCTTCGACGTGATCTAAAGCAATTTAATCTGAGAAAGAGTGCTAAGTTTTATTTCAAGGAACAGTTAGTTGCATAAAGATTACGACTTGAAGCTCCACTAGGCCAATTATTTGTGTTGTGTAGAGATTAGGGGTACATAACTCGCGGGCAAAACTGATAACCTGAATGGAATAAGTGTTGGTGGTTTATGGATATCAGGTTATTGAGCTACCGAATTTGTAGGATGAGAAGTGGTTGTGTGCGAATGGAACTTTTATGTTACATTGCCACATGGTTGTGGCGGAAGAGAAAATGCAATCCCAAATTGATTGAAATTCTCATTTCTAAGACCTTCAAGAATGAAAATTAAAATGTATTAGCCCTGTCAATTTTACTTTTTCCTGTTTCTAGAGAATGTAGAAAGTATTAGCTAAGGGTGTTACCTTGGAGTAGTAATGGACCTTGGTGTCTATCATGGGAGAATAATGTTGACAAAAAGAAGTAGGTGGTTTATTGCAATACTTCTTAAGCTTTGGTGGAAAAAGAGCTGCCCAGTATATGTTCCGGTGAGAAATAGAAGGTACTCGGTGGATTAGTTGAGCTACGCGTAAGTTGACCCGGACATCACCATATTAAAAGGTAAAAGAAGTACTTAAAAATTATGTCCCCGATGTAGCAATTCCATACTTGTTATCTAGTATGCCAATTTAATGTTGCTAAACATATCTTGGAACCATGTAGAATGGTGTTGGATATATTATGGAACTTCAGTATTTGATGTTTAATAATTAAAATATGCATGTTGTATTCATGCAATTCGATTTAATTTCAAGCACTCATATTTAAAATAACCTGGCTCTTTTTTGTTTCCTTACATTGTCAACTCCATAGAAGAAGCTTTTGGTTGGGAATGTTGATCAGTTAGGCCAATTTTAGTTTGTATGTCATCTCCTGAACTCGTAAGCACATATTTCTTTGCTTGCTGCTTTGGCCTAATTTCAGAATATTGTCTAATTGGACTTCTCCAGAGCCAGTCTAATGGATCACAGCACTACAGAGTGAAGGCTAATGGTTCTGGAGATCAAGACCATCACCGTCACCGTGAGGAGTACAAGGATAAAAACACTAGGAGCTACAGAAGAAATGACGACAATGAGGATTACAGCCGTTCCAGGAACCATAAATTTGACAGGTCATTTTAGGAAAAGTGTTTGTATGCATAAACTTTTAGATCTTTCCATATGTTATGATGGTTCTTTTGTGGGGTAGGGGGTGAGTTCATTTTGAATTGATAGGTCATACTTCCCTCGTGGTTCATTTTGTTTTGTCCAATTTCCAAAAGTTATAGCTACATTCAATGGGAAGAAATAAATAATTAGAGGATTAGTTAGTTTATAGGATTTGTTATTTTTGGAAACACATAATTAATCTTGATAGTGCTTCTGGAATCAGACAAACGGTTCGATGAGGAAAATCAAGGCAATCCAATGGGCTCTCAGCTGGAAGTCTTTGTACAGTTGTAATTTTGGCCAACACAAGACAATTCTTTGTTGTTTCACCAATAAAAAGAATATTTCTTCGATGGGTTTCCTTCACTTTTACACAATTTTTTTTTTGTTAAGTAAAGCTTTTAAAGTAAAATCAATGAGCAACACTAGCACTAAGGCTGTTCTGGACACTACAGTAGGATGTCCCAAGTACAAAATTTGTTCAACTTTGTAACAAACTAACTGGAATCTATCATAGAGTCATCTTCATATGCATATTGTAAATTCACCGAAAAGCTAACTAACTAAGCACCTATGTTTGAAGAAAACAGCGCAGTTCTTCTGTTGAAACATCTTCGATTCCTTTCTTTCTGCACCACCCAACAGACAGATGCAGGAATGGTTCTCCATAATCTGCTCAGCACCCAAGGAGTTCCTCGACATTCTTTGGCATCACATATCTTAACCCCAAAATATGTTCAAAATAATGTTACACAACTGGGTAGGTGGGAAAAGTGCGAATAGAAAGAAACAAAGAAGATACTTATCATTTCATATCTCTCTTTGTACTTCTCACAGCAACAGATTCTTGGCAGCTTATTATATTTTAAAGAATTAAAGAAAAACACAAAGCCAAATTATACATATAAACCTTTAGTCTGATGATGGATTGTATATATAGCTTACATGATTTTTACGAGTACAAGTAACACACTGGATAAATGATTATCATTTTTTTTTGAGAATGGTAACATTAAAATGAGTATCATTTTTTTGGCCATTTGGTTATTATTGTGATTTTATAGGCGCCAGGATCGTGGAGGTAGAGAGAAGGGTGAGACACGTAGATCCCGTTCTAGGTCAAAGGATTGGTCTCATGACAAAGCTAGATCAAGATCAAGTTCTCCTTTACCACCAAAGAGGTTTCCTTATAATTTTTTTAACAATATGAATTTCCAAGTTGATAACTCGTTATTCCTTAATACGTTGTACTCACAAGTTTTCTTTTCACAAATTATGGCAAGATCTCAATTAGTCACATTATCATGTGGTTTTATTTTAAGGGTGTGTTTGGTATGTAGGTAAATCCAGTTTTCCCATGTTTGGTTAGTCAAATTACTCTCTAGAGTATATAGATGACCCTGTGGCTATTGTAGACATTCTAAGGTCCTTATAAAGATGAAGGAGGATCTAGGGATAGTTTTCTTTTTTCTTCTTTTCTTTATCTTTTGTTTATGCCCGACACACAAGTGTGGGGGGAGGATATGATGTAAATTTTTGGATACCAGCTTTGAGCTGATGATTGATATACAAATGTTACCTTTATAAAAAAAAATAAAATTACTCTCTAGGAAAAGAAGTTCCTTAAAAAGAGGAAAATGACTTCCCTTAATTGAAGTTGAAAAAATAAGTCACATAAGTGACATTGCAAGTTCATTATCTCTTACTCACCCACCCAACATCCCCCATCCCCTCCTCTTGACCATCCCCACCCCTGCCACCCCTAAACCACCACTCCCCACCACATCCCACTCCTATAGTGGTTTGCTAGATAACATAAAATACTCTTGAGATAATATTTTTATGCTTACCTACCAAACCTTAGAAAATAAGTAAGAAACCCACTTATTTTTCAAGAAAACATTTTCTAGGAAAATATTTTCCATGGAAATCATTTTCCTCCATACAAACACACTCCAAATGTTTGCATTTTTTTTATTATATTAAGAGGATTCATGTCTTTTTCTCAATGCACTATTTCATTTTCCTGCAAGGGATTCGTTTGTTTTCGTTCTTGTAATACATGAATCTATTTTACTCAAATCATAGAAAAAATTCTTGATTCATTTAACTCTTCGAGGCATCCACAAAATTGAATTGTGATAGGCTGTTTTTCTTTTCGACAGCAAGCGGACAAGTGGCTTTGATATGGCTCCACCAGTTGCAGCATCTTTTTCTAGTGGGGCAGGTTAGCATTTAAAACCTGAGCAGCACATATAATTATTGCTCTCTCTTACCTAAAATGATGTCAGTCCTTTATTTAGAGATTAATGGTTATGTTCAATATGATAAGCTTTAATTTGGTTTCATGCTGATAATTTCTACTTGAACTGAGAGATCGTTGTTGTGTTGTTTGCTGTTGTGTTGGTTCCTTTTTTGTGATTTTGTTACATATGGCTAAGAAGGCAATATTGGACTTTATGTCCCACCATGCTACTCGTGGGCGTGAGGACTGTAGATTTAATTCAACGAGGAATCAGTGCTTCGGTTAGCTGGAACTTTTCCATCATCAACAGCAACTGTTGTAATTTGGTAGACTCACAATTGTTATCCAGGAACCTGCAGTGGTGGAATATAATTCTTGTTTTATTATCTGAATGGTATACAATATCTTGGTAAGGAATAGTAGTTTTTCCCTTTTATGCTCTCTCTTCTGGTAAAAAGTTACTAATTTAATCCCTTTGTGTCGAAGACTAAATTTTTCAAAATTTTTTATGAGGTAATCTGTTCAATTTTAGCATTTAAATCTGTCATTTGTCAGTTGTAACACATTAATTTCTCAGTTCTTACATTTTGCTTCATCACTTTCGATTCCCTCTTTACTTATTCCTCATTATGTAGAACAATTTCTGTGTTCTTCCAACGGTCATCCATCGATTCCTGGAATATTACAGAATGTTTTTCCAACTGATGCAACTCAGGTACGACTATTTTAATTCATATGATTGTTTCTTATAGTTATTTTTTGCATCCTCAAATGTAAGTTTTCCATATGGATCCATTTAATTATTTCTCTGATTAAGGTGTCTTCAACAGGTTAATCCATTAGGTTCATTCCCTTTCTTGCCAGTCCAAGCCATGAGTCAGCAAGTAACTATATTCTTCTGAAGCTCAATTCTCTTCTGTATTTACAACAAGTATTTCACATTTTTTTCTGTTTTGCTCATAGGCTACAAGGCATGCACGACGAGTTTATGTTGGTGGCCTTCCACCATTGGCTAATGAACAGGTATGGCGATATTGGTATAATGGTCCATTTCCATCATCTTTCATCCACATTGTACCTGGGGTCCTGACTTCTCTCTGAAATGGTTGTCATGAGTTAATGGCACATGCTATACTTTATTATCTTTTTTTTAAGCTTGCACATTGTAGAGGCTGAATTGTATTACATGTATTCTAAGATTGGTAATGGTTCTTCAAGTCATGAGTTTGATCCTTGCCACGGACAAAAAATCTGTTATTTAGAAGGGTGAGGGGGCATGCCCGCTATCCATGGAGAGATTCGAACTGTGCATATTAGAAAAAAGAATGGTGATGACTCATAGAAATGGTTTTATGGTAAAAGGGTGAGAAAATGGTGAAAACAGAGGTTCATTGTAGGGTCGGAGACAGGTATAAATTTTAACTTGAGGAGGAAATGTTTTGGAAACGGCTCCCTAGCCATAGGCATATAACTTACGATGTTGATCTATTTTTATAAATTAGGCCATAGCCTTGCATTCTTTCTAATTTGGGATTGAGGTGTAGTTGGTTTATTTATGAGCATGAATGCATCAATTTGAAAGATGTTCTCTTTTTGCTTTATGAAAATTGAAAAATTTGCCCCCTCCCAAACAAAGGGGTATGTCCATAAAAATTCTCTCCTTGTGCTGAAATTGTCCCATTAAAACAAGCTGACATTTTAACTCAACTATAAGACTATCAAGGACAAATGTGTCCCTTTTGCATTCTCGTAAGAGTGAGTCGACATTGAGAGTGCGCAATTCTCAAGCGTCGTATGCCATATAAGAAAAATATGCTGTATGGTAGTATCTTATTGCAGGACTTCGTCATATCAAATTTTGTCTCTCTTGGGATTCCTTATTTCTCCTTCTTTTGCTGCATCTGAAACAGACAATCTCCGCATTTTTTAGTCATGTTATGATTGCAGTTGGTGGAAATTCTGCTGGCCCAGGTGCATTCAAGTTTCCAAAGTGATACTTTCATATATTTCCACTGTACACCCCTTGTGAGTTTAACCTTTTTCTGAATCTCAGGTGATGCAGTTGTCAATGTGTACATTAATCATGAAAAGAAGTTTGCATTTGTGGAGATGAGAACGGTCGAAGAAGCCAGTAATGCAATGGCATTAGATGGAGTTGTTTTTGAGGCATGTCAAACTACAGCCTTCTCTCTCTCTCTCTCTCTCTCTAGGTTTTGGGATTCATCTAGTTTCTCTCTTTTGGCTCAATGAGAAGTGACTTAAAGTTCTAACACTTATCTTTTTTCAATTTGGGTGGAAGGGGGTAAGGTGGTGGTTTGGGAGTGTGAAGGAAAGAGCAAGGGAAACCCAAGGGACTTAAGATAATTTTTATATCTATGGCTAGAATGATATTTAACAACTTACTAATTGAAAAAAAATGATTCACTTCTAATGTTCCCCTTTATTCTTTTGTTTTGTTTGTGAGAATTTCCGTTATAATACATGAGATGGAAAAACAGTCCTGATTCTTCATGAATAGAACTGTATCTGTGGCTCCAGGTAATGAGATCCATCTATGTTCTATAGTGCTCAATAATTCGGGTATCTTCATGAATCATCTCATTGAGGTTAACTGAAGATGCTGATATGTTTTGATAGATGATGCAACTCTCATCATGTTGTGAGTAATAGAAAGCACTTCCAATCCTTTTTATTTTTTTATTCAAATGAAAGCACTAATGCTGAGAACTTCCTGACACCTTTTTCTGTATACTTGTTTGAGGGGCAAGAGTTTGGGAAATAGCTTTTGACTTGAAAAGAAATTTATGTGTTCGGCATGGATGTTTCAAGAGGAATAGTTTGGAAGACACCTTTAGGCTTTAAAGGAATTTTATAATTTCTTGTCAGCATTAATTCTCCATAATAGTAGTACTTGTTCCGATGAAGATGTTTTCTGCAGACAGATGAAAATCCTCAAATATTCTTCCCCATTGGCAATGACATATATAAATGAGTATTCTTTGTTGTTTGCTAAGCTGGGAGCTCGTGTCTCTAGTTCTTTGTTTCTCCATGTGCATTTGTTAGTCTAACTATTTGTTATTCTCTATTGTTTACTGTAAACAGGGTGTTTCCGTCAGGATTCGAAGGCCCACTGATTACAATCCTTCTTTGGCTGCTGCACTTGGTCCTGGCCATCCAAGCCCTCACCTTAACTTAGCTGCTGCTGGACTCATGCCTGGGTAAGTGGAAGTTGTCTATTTTCCTTCATTGTTGTTGCTGCTGAAATCGTGCCCCTGTTTCATGGTGGCCTAATTTTTGCTTGATTGGTATTAGAAAGGTAAGTTCTATAGCTAATTTTAAGGCCAGAATTATATTGGAGTGAATGATTGGCCGCTAAAGTCCAATATAACCACAAAATGAGTGTCACTGAGATGCACATGCTAATTTGCCGTCGTACAAGATTGGAAACGACCACATTAGGCAGAGGGTGCAAGTAAGTAGCATGCATCGAGAATAAAGTTAGAGATAGTTGCTTGAGATGGTTTGGTCGTATCTTGCGTCAACCTTCAGATGCACTGGTCTATAGATGCAAAACCATGTCGAGTGAATTTGTTATAAAGGGGACGAGATAGACCTAAAATCACATGAACGGAAGTTGTCTTGAAATCCCTATAACCTTTTAAAATGAACTCCTATAACCTCCCTCACTTCTGATACTCGACAATGTCAGCATTCCTTTCAATGTCATGCAGACCTAGAGAAAAAGTACTATGGAAGGAAAAGATTTATTTAGGCAATACCTTTTAGTTGGGACTATGCCCTATTTTGGGATTTGTTGCTCCCAATTGCACACGCAAGTGTACGTGGTCGCGCAAGTAATATAGTGACTCTTAAAAGAACCGGATTATCGAACCCAAAGGACTTGTCAATTAACTATTTACTAAATTATACTAGTCTAATTATTTATTTAAGAGTGCCAAAAGTGTTTGATTTTTATTTGTAAAGAAAAGAATGCATGAATGAAATAATAAAATTACTTACAGTGATTGGAAAATTCCAGGGCTGCAGCATGCATAGGGTTTCATGTATCACATCTCATGTATGAATTAACTACGGTTATCAAATTACTGATTTACATGGTTGATTTTATGATCATGGTCTCCCGACCTCTAATCGCCTACTCCAATAAGCTGTCTAACTACATCGTTGAGCAGGGATAAGCAATCCTAATTGGCGAGCATTTATATTTCATCATGTTTTGTAACCAAGCTAGGTGTTCGTCCGGGCGTCTCTCCTAAACACAAATCTAATCAATTTAATGAAAGATCAAGCATTTTGTATCTCTATGGTGATCAAGCATGAAATACTAAAACAAGAATACAAAAGTAATTTAAAGTGATAACCAACATTAATTCAAAACAATCGATGTTCAACAATTACCCGTAGCCACAACCCCAGAACAAGGGTCTTTAGCTACTAATGTCTAAGAAAAGAAGAAGAAGAAAAGAACCCTAAAAAGTATTGACAACTTTATACTTGATGTCCTATAATTGATGTCCCCATAATAATTATTCTCATGGACTATTTATAGAGATAGAAACCCTAAATAAAATCACTGAGTCCAAAACAAATTGGGAAACCAAACCCAAAAAGGATTCAGTTTCCTAGTTGTGTATTATGTAGCCGCCACTTCCGCCGCCTTCAACTATTTGGAAATGCCTTCACATGAAGCCACGTGGCAGTAAGGCCAATATCAATTTGCTTTCTTTGGTTATCTGTACAATTTGTATAAATATGAATATAATATTCAATTTAATCCATTAAGCTGTCTGCTTGATTTCGTTGTATAATCTTCTATCTTTAATTCGTTTTAGCTCCAAACTTCTTCATCTTTACACCAATTTACTCCTACAAATAAAATGCACTATTTAGCACAATCCATAAAATTCATGCTAAAAAAAGACAAATAAAAATACACTAAATGTGAGACAAATAATGATTAAAATATATATTTTTGGCCTCACATCAGGATTTTTCTTGGGAGGGGAAGTGGATCGAAGGTGGGAGCATACATATGCTAAGTTACTTGGACTTAGCAAAATCGGTGCCGCACCCGTGTTGACACGACACTGACACGGGTAAGGGTGTGGGATCTGTGTCGAATCCGGTCAAATGAGATCGGGTGTGTCGACCAACAATTCAGAGAAGAAAATTGAAAATTTGATATCTCAAAGCAAATATTTGGATAGATCGGAAATAAATACCTTCACTTTTTCTGTTGTATAGTGATTTATACTAGTCCTTTGTGTCCTTCGAAGGTTTTTTCTTGATAAATTAGAGTGATGTACCGTACCAAAGCTCTCGTGCTAAGCACACATTGGTGTATGAATTTGTGAGAGAGGAGATGTGTCCCGTTTTGGAACTGAACTAGGGTTCTTCATTGTTTTGTTTCTCTGGCTGCTTCATTTTATGCATGATTGGAGAAGAGGGGAACGTGGGGGTTTGGAGAAATAGGATGTGGGTCGGGTCGGTCATGGTTTGGGCCAGATTTGGTTTTGAACATTGGGCTAAATTTGGCTGAATATTTGGACCTGGATGATGGTCCATAACATGAGTGAGACCAGGTCCCTTGGAGTCTTCTTATCAAAAATAAAATCAAAATTAGAGTATTGTTTAAATGAAAAATAATTTTCGATTTAAATTAGAGTATTATTTAATCATAATTAGACCAGGTCCCTTCGACGGTACATTATAAGTTTTCCATAGTGTCTCATATTTATGTATATTCTTAGATTTTTAGTTTTTTTTTTTGCCGAGTCCCTGCACCCATATTCGTATCTAGATTCATATCCCGAATCTTAAAAATTAGATCATGAAGGATCCGACATGCGGATCCACACCCGTGTTGGACTCCCACACCGAGTCCGAGCAACTTAGTACAGATGCACACCAAGCACCCTTACACAGAGAAAATATGATTCTTACAATTGCAGCGCTTTGTTGTCTTCTATTTTGGGAGACTATTTTGTGTATGGTCATTGTTCTAACAAATAATGTTATTCTTTTCCTCTTAAGTTCTTTCTTACCCTGCCAAGCTGTTTCCTTTTTTGTTTTTGTCTTCATGTGCATATTTTTCTCATCAGAGCAACTGGGGATGCGGAGGACCAAGATCGTATTTTTATTGGTGGATTGCCATACCTTTTTACTGAGGTGCAGATAAAAGAACTACTGGAGTCTTTCGGGTACACAAATCTTTATTAGATGGCCATTATCACTAAGTTTCAGAATATTACTGGAGCTCTAATGTACTGAATGTTGCCTAGTGCAGACCTTTGCGTAGATTTGAGGTGGTGAAGGATAGAGACACAGGAAACTCTAAAGGTTATGGTTTCTGCACATATCAGGTGATTAAGTTGATATCTAAGTTTATTCTTGCCTTAGACTTTTTAGATGTAGAAAATGTTCCAACTCTTTCCATATCAAGATTGATTTTTGAAAGCTAATTAATTAGATGTGTTTCTTCTTTTGATCTTCATTTTTGATCCGTAAATATTGTTCCATAATTTGATTATTTACTTGTTATTACTAATTTGATCCCATGCTTTTCAGACTGAAAATCTGCTATTTTTGGAAGTGTTGGCTTTATAGTGTATGTGCATCATTTATATTCTTGTAAAAGCAAGATCACATACTCTTCCTCTCAATTACTTGATTGAGTTGATCCTATGGTTTGAGATTGAGAGCTTGCTGATTGATGTCTAGGGTTTATAGTTTTGCCTTTTAGGCTCAAATATTTTTGTTGTATTGCTTCCTTTTATTTCGTTGATACTTCAAATTTATTTTTTAATACTGCATCAAGCATTGTCATATACTTCACTTTTTTGTTGGTACTTCAGATGTCTGGTTTATAATTTTGCCTTTCAGGCTCAAATATTTTTCTTTTATTGCTTCTTTTTGTTTTTGTTGATACTTAAACTTTTTTTTAAAATGCATCAAACATTGTGTTTCTCTATGGTTTTTCACTTCTTCCGTATTACTCCACTTATCAGTTAATGTGGTACCTCAGATTCTCAATCATCTACTTCCTCTGCAGCCTCCACTTCAGTTCCACATTATGGGATCTCATAGATACCTGGGCTGATCCTACAGCCCAACTCTGCTTCCTTACTGCAGCATATCAGCCATTTGCAGATAATTTGCTTTATCTCTCTCCATTCTTCCTATTCTTGATATTCTCATTATTCCTCCCGTCATAGTTTACTGAAGATGTCGCTGATAAGAAAAAGTTCACTGAAGATGTCAATCTGTTTAGTTAAAATTTACAAATGAGGCCTCCAATTTTTTTAGATTTCCGAGAATAGATAAAATTTTGTTCTCCTTGCCAGCACATTTCTCCGTCCAGCCTCTTTCTACATTGATTAATAGGATATGGTCTCATCTTCATGCCAGTTGAGTAAAATGCTCAAAAGTTTTTCAAATCTGCAGAGGTTTCGCTGAGTCAACACTGAATTGTCCTCTGTTTATTATAGATCTCGATTTTTCACCTCCTTTAAATAAAATGCTATTGCTTCTTGATAATGCTGAAGAAGGTTCTACGTTATAATGGGTAGCTGACCAACTATTACTTGCTTCAGAATCCATTGGATACAGACATGGCTTGTGCTTCTTTAAATGGCTTAAAAATGGGTGACAAGACACTGACGGTTCGACGCGCTACCTCTAGGTATGTTCTCATCTAGCTTGTAGGAAATCTAATGATTGAAGACTGGCAATATGTGAGGCTATGCAAAATTTTGGCCTGCAGTAATGTAATCCGGATTTCATCTCCTAAATTTTTTTTTCTATGAAATATTGCTTTTGAAATTTTCTGCAAGTCTTGCATTACCTCTTTGTTTGTGTCTTAGTTGAATGAATTTGTAATGGCTTCTTTGTCGTACATTTATTCCTGCTTAGCATCTGAAGCAATCATTTATAGTAACAAATCAATTTTTCTAAACTGAACTCGTCTGATTGCTCACTTTTGTGTTCAAACATCATCCAGATCTACACTGTGTACATTGCCAGATTATTATGTTTTTGAGGTTCATGTTTAAGTGTTGACCTTCCTGTGAGATGAAATATGGAAGTACATTATGCTACCAAAGAAACGTGTGTCTTCAACCTATTTGGATAGTCTGAGATGTTGTTATATCAATTTTGTCAATCTTTGGGAAGAGCGTACCAACTGATAATTCAGAATCAAATTTTGTTTATTTTTTCAGTAAAGATTCTTGTGCTTTTAGAAACAAATGTCTTGCATGCTCTCTTCATCCATCTCAAAAAGTAGAATTTGTAAACTGCTTTGAACTTAACAATGTTCAGCAGCCAAGTAAACTTTTGAATGATGATTAACTTCTTTCCCTATACCGACTATATCGTCCATATGCTATTTTGATGAAGGGGTGTTTGGTTTCTGGGAACCACACTTCTTGTTTGGATTTTGGAAAGGGCTATTCTGTATTTAACCCTCCATGGTAATTTACTGTGCTCTTTTATGACTTATTTCCGATCATGTTTACAGTAGTGGGCAGGTGAAATCTGAACAGGAGTGTATATTAGCTCAGGCAAGGCAGCACATAGCTATGCAGGTTGAATACTTTCTACTGTATTAACTTATTATTCTAAATACTCCCTTTGTCCCAAAAGTTTCGACATTTTTCACTTCCTGAGTTTTGAGCTAAGTGAACTTTGACTAACATTTTAGAATAATGTTCATGTGCAGTTTGATATGTGCGAATTGCAATTTGTAGTACTTTTTGTGAAACTTCTAATGTCTAATTTTAATTCAATATAATAAATAAAATTGATCTGATCTAACTCCTAAAATTGGTCAAATTGACCTCAATAAGCTAAAGGTGACTGGGACGCAGTGTGCATTTTCCCTTAATTTTGAATGCTGAAGATTACGTTGCTTGCTTGCAGAAAATGGCTTTTGAAGCTAGTGGTATGACTATTCCTGGTACCGAGATAGGGCCTGTTGTGACTGCTGAAATTCCAACCAAGGTCTTATGCTTAACTGAGGTATTTGCTAGTCTGGGAAAGGTTATAGAACTTATATTTAAAGACAATGGTAAAATATTGTAGTAATGCTAATGAGTTATCTTCCTCTGAATATTTGAAGGTGATCACCCCTCAAGAATTATTTGACGATGTAGAGTATGGAGAAATTTTGGAAGACATGAAAGAAGAAGGCCAAAAATTTGGTAACTGCAGCTTCTCATTTCAATCTGTTTCCCGTGTTCACATTGAAATTGTTTCTATTCAAAAAAAGATGATTGAACATGAGACACTTTTAAATTGATTTATTATGAGGCCGCTTTAAATAACCGCAGTAGTACCAGGGAGGGTTATCTTCTCTTTGATAACTCGTAAAAACGACCAAAAGTTCTAGTATGATGGTTGATTTCTCACCTCCATAATTGGATGAACCAATGATTTAAGACTTAAATGAAGAAGAGATTAAGGGAAAAAAGGTAACTGGATTTATAATAGTTTTTGGTTCTATGGGCAAAACATTTTTGAATAGATGATAAAAGATTGGGTACCTTTGTAGAACAATATGCTTCAACTGTTCGTGTTTGAACTTTCAGCCATGAATTTTGTCTTGCAAGCTGCTCTATAAAGTCGATTTCACTCACAGGACTGCCCACTGTTTTTTCCCTCATAAGTCTCTGCTACTTACATAACATGGGCCTTTGACATGTTCCCCCATTTATGTGGATTCTTATCTTTCAATTTGTTAAAATTTCCTAATATATTGTGCATCCTTTTTTGTTTTGGGTTTTCCTTTTATGTGTGCTACTCAATCTGTACAATTAAGTATTTGATAAGTCAGTATCGGATTTCCTTTGGCTGAATTATAGGTGACTTGATTGATGTTGTTATTCCTCGGCCAGAACCTGATCAAAAAATGGTGGATGGTTTTGGGAAGGTAATAATGTCGTCATTTTTACATGTCTAACCTTTAGGAATTAATTAAATTTTGTTATGATGATCATTTGTTGTATCCGTGCTGTGTGTTCTGCAAATACTTTTTGTTGTTCAATTGAGCAATGAAACCTGTACAACTTTGCTGCAATAGAAAGCCCATGGTCACTTGTTGGTTGACATAGGTAAAAATATAGTGCTCTGTTACTAGAAGTTATCGCTTATTTTCCTTTTTACTGTTTGATTCTAGATTTTGAGATCATCATAGAATTTCCAGTTTAGGCAATTTTTGAATGAAGAAGTGATGCATAAGCATTTTTAGGTTTTTCTTTCCTCATCTGTCTCTTATATGTTTCAATCCTCAACATTTTGCTGCACAGAGAATTGAAATGACTCATCATTTAATCCTCATTAAAAATGCAAACAAAATGTAGCATGAATATCAAATGATCATTTTGCCAGTAATGTACATCTTGATAGTTCCCCCTGCATGGGTGTTATATATTGCCATAAATCAATAGTCAGGATAATACGCAACAATTATAGGAGTCTTTTTCGATCTTGAATCCCTCTCCTTTCAGATGGTTTTGTGTTTCAAACTGCAGGTATTTCTCGAGTACTCTGACACTATCGGTTGCACTAAAGCAAAGGCAGCACTTGGTGGCAGGAAATTTGGAGGGAATACTGCTGTTGCCATTTTTTATCCTGAAGACAAATACTACAAGAAGGATTATGCCTCTTAGGTTTCTGAATATCTTCCATGTTTATATAGTCTTGTATAGTTTTAGTGCTTGTAATCGTCCATTTAGCTACGGTCAAGGCTGTTTGATAATTTTTTCTTCTATCACAATTGAAACGCTAACCTACCCTGGTGGGTGGTTTGGGCTCTTTGATATAGTCTCTCTGTTAGGAGAAGTTTTCCATGTTTCAAACTACTGTAATGACCAGATTTTAGATGGTACAAGATTTAATATCAATATAATTCTCAATACTACTAACATATAAGCCTTGTTCAACTACTAGTTGATACCAACTTATAGATTTCTTCATGTGATTTAAATCCATCTGATTTTTGCCTATTCAATTATCATATAACTCACCTATAGATTGGTGCATGTAGATGTTTAATATGACATAATCATATCGCCTTTTTAGACACTTTAATCTAATTTTTATTCTCTTTTGGGTTACTTATACCTTATGTTGGATACAATCACTTCTAGTACTAATACTTTTCAATTTTATTCGATTACACATTTATCTAAACATTCACATTTCAATGATAAGTCATTTATTAATTAGTTGAGGTTTAAATGTGTCAATATTCATTTCAATCTAAGTACTAATGTTAACATAACACGAAGAGCAAGAGAGTGAATGAATAATCAGATCTCTTTCTCATTTTCTATTTAAGACAACATAAAAGTTAAAACTACAAAAAGAAAAAAAATATAGAATTAAAGTAGAGATTCAAGAACGTGAAGAAATGCCAAAAGGGAGTAAATACTAAATAGTAAAGTTTTATCCAAAAAGTATGGTTTGCTGATTAGGATTTGTGTCACTGTCAATTCATAGTTTTATAGTTATAGATAAACTTTGACCTATCCTCCAATTTCCCGATTACCAAGAATTAAATTTACTACATTTGTCATGAATAATCAATTTTAATCCAAGATTTGTTGGGAGCTAAAATCCTCAAGCAACCAATGCCCTAATCTAACTTGGCCATTTCATAAGATTACCATATTCTTTTTGTTATCCATCTCAAGTTTTAAAGTGAAAAAGAAAATATTTATTTAATCCAAGAATTGTTGGGAACTACAATCCTCAAACACAACCAATGGTCTAACTCTTGACCATATTATAAGATTAACATATTCTTTATATTATCCACCTCAAGTTTAAAGTGAAAAACAAAAAAATATTTTTTTATCCATGAAAATCTTTATGCACTAAAAATCCTGAAAAATAACCAATGGCCTCACCTGTCCATTTGATTAGGTTCCATGTCATCCACCTCAAGTTAAAAGAGGGGGAAAACGACTTGTTTTTTTTATTCTATGGCCCCACTAATATTCTCAAAAACAATCAATGGCCCCACTTGCCCATTTTTATAAAATTAACTTAACTTTCTCTCCATCTCAAGATTATTAATGGATAATGTTGACACTTTTTGTCTCCTCCAACCCTCTTAGCTATAAATACTCATCAAATCACATATCATCTCTTATATTTTTTAACAAAGTTTATCACCTTGTTTGTGCTTTCTCACTACCCCAATTTACTTTTTCATTGATTTTGTTTGAGAAGAAAGAAAATGTTGGCAATTTTCAAGAAAAGTGTGGTTGATCCACCAAAGGAGCTGCAGAGCCCAGCCTCTTTGCAATCATCAAACAAGGCTGTTTCCCCTGAAGAGACTATGAAGAATTTCTTAGCTTCAAATTCCAACAATGGGTTTTCCATTGGATTCATGGACAAGGCATTCTTGGCCTATTCCAAACCTCCATCCTCATCAAATGCTCAACAAAGGTGAATCTTTTAAACCCCCAACCAAAAGAAGAAAGAGAGAAAGAACCCATGCCTCTGCTATCTTGAGATTTGGCTATATTATTTATGAAATGATCATAAAGATTCAATTTTTCACTAGTAAATGAACAAAAAGATAAAGTGGGATGCTAAATGTTAATGATTATTTCTTGAATTCTTCATTATTATTTTTTTCTTATGTGTGGTAATAATGAGACAAATGTATGAACTTTTTTCTCTTTTCCAGGTTGTTCTGTGGGTTGAATGACATATACTGCATTTTCTTGGGAAGCTTGAACAACTTATGGGCACTAAACAAGCAGTATGGTCTGTCAAAGGGTACCAATGAGGCCATGCTTGTGAGTGAAGCATATCGCACCCTCCGTGACAGAGGCCCATTCCCAGCTCATGAGGTCCTCAAGGGACTTGAGGGTAGCTTTGGCTTTGTGATCTATGATCATAAGGCTGGTAATGTCTTTGTTGCCCTTGTAAGTTCTTTTCTAGTTCTAAAGTTTATCCCCATCAATATGCAATTTTTAATAATGGTAGTTTTCGAGCCCGTTAGTGCTGAGCACCTCAACTATTCATTAGGTACATGTTACCTCCTACCAAACTACGGTTTAGGCAGATAGAAAGAAATGACTTTGGCAGATTTCAACTCTTTCTTGCAGTTACAATCACCAAAAGAAAGTGCATTTTCTCTACAAATGTATATAAACAACACTTTCTTACTCTAATTGGAGATGGGATGATGGTGATATCAATCTTGAAAGGAAACATATACAATAGATTATTTATTATATTCTATTAAGACATAATTTACTTTTTTTCTCTTTCATTGAAAGTCATGAATGGTGTCTATGTATAGGGTGCTGATGAAACTGCAAAGATGTTCTGGGGAATAGCATCTGATGGATCTGTCATGATCTCTGATAGTGTGGATCATATCAAAGGAAGCTGTCTCAAATCATTTGCTCCCTTCCCAAGTGGTATGTAGCTCAAATTGGACCAATGCTTAAAGCAAATTGTCTTTATCTTTTCCAGTTACACTTGACAGGAGGTTGATGGGATACAACTTCTCCTTTTAATGAGAAAAACGCATTGAAAAAAAGTTTGATTTTTGATGAGATGGATATCTTGGCAGGGTGCATGTACCACAGTGAAAGTGGATTGAAGAGCTTTGAGCATCCAAGTTACAAGATGAAAGCAATGCCAAGAGTGGATAGTGAAGGAGCCATGTGTGGAGCTTGCTTCAAAGTTGATGTCTACTCCAAGGTGAATAGCATGCCAAGAGTTGGAAGTTCTGCCAACTGGGCTAATTGGGGCCAGCAGGCTTAGGTTCATTTGGACCTCATTTTAACTAACTACAATATAAAGAAGAAAAGAAAAAAGTACTTTATCTTTGTCTTCATTCCTGTTGTTATTTTCTGTTTCCCTGTTGTATTTCAATAAGCCTCCTGCATCTTCCATAAGGGCCTCAGCTTTGTAAATTTCACATGAGGTTCCAACATGAGAAGATTGTTGAGTTTCCCTTTTAGTTTGTTTGTTTAGTTCCTAAGTGTTGAAAAAGTAATGAGCAATTAGAACAATCTATATAAGTTATTTGTAATGACAAGTAAGATGCAATGACCATGTAGTTGTTTTCTTCACAAAATTTGTGCTAAACCCCTTTAAGTTTCTGTAAATATTGAGCCCCATCCCTCATCCCTAAAATAATTTATTTCAACCACTATGAAATTATCCAGAGATAGATGGTTGGCTACTCACTAACATGAGTGAACAATTTGAATTTGAAGCTTACAAAGGAGGATGCACAGAAAGCTGAACAGGTCATCTCATCTATGTCACCAGATGAGTTGGAAAGAATGGTGAGATGGGCAGCAAGGATTCAAACAGGAATACAAGTTCTCAAGATTACCAAAGATTTTGTCATGGCAAATCCTGGCATGAGCTTGGCACTTTTTGTGCCCATTTTAGCAGTCTTCCTTCACCTGTTTGGCTACATCTGAGCTTTTTCTGTTCTTTTATATTTTCTTGGCATGTTAGGAAAATTCATTCATTTTTTCTTATCAGTAAATAAAATTCTATACAGAACAGCACTAAATAGTGCTGGATATGTACAATATAGCATTACAAGAAACTCATACTCCTTAACTATTCTTGCTAGGACTTAAAGAGATCTATTTCAGTATCATAAACAATATACTTTCTACACCAAAAAGTTAAGCTGTGATCATGTCTAGATCTCTTTTGATTTGTTACCTTTTGATAGAAATCTGTATCCGAAACCTGCTAGCCTGACTTATCTGGATTCGTGATGGTAGGCCTACTAAGAGAGTGAAGTGCTCCCTCTTAGAAATTCTCCATTCCTAGTACTGAACTGTTACCAAGTCCTCTCATTCCTAGACACAATGATAGCTACTTGGTAGTCTTTGGGAAGACCCAGTTCAAGATAAAAATGCAAAGAAACCTTTCATATATGTATTTGCAACTGAATGTAGCAGAAATAGATAATTTTTATCTTCTGCATTTTCAAATGTGTATCATTATCTTAAACTAAGATACCTTTTACATCCCAAGTGTTTAATGAAAATCTCACGCTCATTTGACTTAAAGAACTGCTGGTTCAACTATAACTACTGGATAAGGAACCAAGATGGTGTAATATTAATCATGTGCTAGATATACACTTGGGTTTATTCTCATTTGTTATATAACATTTAGTAATGGAATCTGCAATGTGGATCTAAATAGTGCTTTGTGGACCATGATTCAAGCTGCATATCTTATTTCATTTCTCATAATCCTAATCTTGAACAAACTTTCAGATTTAGTATTCTTGGTTCTATTTTGAAACCTCGTATTCTTCAATCACTTAGATGGTGGTTTCAGGTGAACGAGAAAGGAAGAAAAGAAATCACAACAGCTAGACCAACCAAATATTCATGTTCTATGTTTTTTTTGAGTATGTCACCATTTGTATGTGTGTAGGAGTGGGGGGTGCATGCTGCAAAATAGAAACTCATTTGTTATCAATGAATGTTGAATAAGTAAGACTTAAAATGGTTCAACAAATATAGGCCTATGTCCATTCCCAAATAGGCTATTTTCAAGCCACTCTTGTATTTTAATTATGTCAGAGTTTTGTGAATCTGTACAATGATTCCATTATTTGCCATATACTGCTGTTGTTCTTGGTAAACTCTTTTTTAAAAATCATTAGCTGATAATCCACATATCCATACAGCTCAAGAAGCTTCAAAGTAGGTATATCATCAATCTAAATACTTCTCAGCAAGCTCTTCTAACTCTTTTGGTGACAGATCCAGAAGCTGAGGTTGGGTCTGAGCTTCGAGCTTGAGGGAGAATTAGTCTGAATAGAGCATACTGGTGAGTCTCACACTTGTTCCATCAAAAACTCTGGTGTTTCAGATATTTCTTTTAAACATTTTTCACATTTGTATAAACTGCTCTTGGATGCTCCTACTTACTCTGATACTGTTTTCTTTTTATTGCACTCTGTTTTGAACTGTTAATTAAGTCTTTTAGTATTGCTAGATCTGTCAATGTTATGGAGAATGTCATTGTTGTATTTTACATGGTACATGATTTCATTTACCCTATGTTCTAAGTTAGAAGGTCAAATGTAATTCCATCATTCAAGCAAAAGCAAAGTACAACGCCAAGTAAACGTTCATATAGATATGCAACTGATCGATAAAAATCATATTCCATGTCTAATGTGTTCTTACCCGCTGGCTCTAATATGATTTCCATAAGTGAACGTGAGGCTGGCTAATCTCGAAGATGTTGATTAGCCTTGCGTAGCTGAGCAACGAAGTGGGGCACTTGTATCTCATCTTCTGTCGCTGCTACTGTGTTAAAGAAATGAACACCATTTCCGATGGTGTTTAAAGGCAATGGTGGGTGTAAATTCATTAGATGGCACGATAGAGATTGTTTGAACAAGCCGGAATTATTTGCCTCTGATGCTGCCTTCCACATTTATGAACAAGTGTTATGGCAACTTCAAATCGAGTTGGATTTTGCACTCCTGAATTCATTGAAATTGTATCCTTGAGTCTGCCCAAACTAGAGGATGAGAAATGGTACATTCTTGACACACATGGTTGATGTTGATCACGTAGAACATCGGGTACAACATATACTGGAGGATCATCCATTAGTAGGAAGAAAAAATCCGCATCAAACTGAGGAGATGGTTTGAAATCTGACTCTCGAGTTATAGCAGCCCAATCATTCAGGAACTTAGAGATACTCAACAATCTTATGTGATATGCATACACTGACTGCTGTTCTACCACAATCGAAATGGCTTAATTGGACTAGCCTTCTGTCGTTGAATGAACTAGGAGTCCTCCAAGGCAAGTCTTGTGAGTACTAAATCTGTAGCATGGTTGAGAAGTTCAGACATTGGACAACTGACTCAGACATTTAAATACTCCGCACCAATGACATTGCAATCAACATAGGAGCATTTATCATCCATGATTAATCTTCCGGCAAAGGGATAATAAAAGGCTAATACTTTTGAAAGGGAGTTTTCAAGAATCTGGCTTTACATTGTTTGCTGCAGATTTGGAGTATAAGACGGCCATTGGAGCGTATGCAGGAGGTGCCATGTGATCACTGAGAGAGAAGATTGTGACGCATACGTGAAGCAGGGGTGGGAGAGGAGGGCTTGATGATCTTTTGTGAAATAATCGTCGATAACACCATTTCTGTGAGCACAGGTCTGGTCCTTCGAAAGTACTAGTTTGTAAGTCTTTAAGGTTTAAATTCCTGCAATATAATGTGGAAGGAAGATAGTAACGGTTAATAATTATATTACATGACTTGTATGATCTATGCATTCTCTCGTGTTGTAAAAGTAATTGTTAAACGGGTCAAGATGAGCATGTTTAAATTAATAGGATCAATAATTGTACAAGAAGGTTGACTTCATATATAGTTTAGATTATATCATTTGATGCACTTCCCTCTCATTCTTTAAGTACCAACAGGAAGTTTTATATATGATTTCATTCCAAGTTGACATTGAGACTGTTTTGACTAGTGATATAAATATCACAGCTGTGGCTAATAATACTACATTGTTTTTTAATTCAATGATTCCCAATTTAGATGTTCCTCTACATATGGAAATAGTGTCTTCCTCGTTTTCCAAAAGCTATCAATTTACTGTAAGAACTTCGATAAAACTCATTCGATCTTCTATAGTGACTTCCGGACCATTCCATTCATTGTCTTCGAACTCCACCGACTGCTACTCGCCAGATGCTCCTATTTCTTATTCCTTATGAACTAGTCGTTCTTGCCTCTGTGAACATCTTTTATAACTAGTTGTAGCGTCAGCAACAGTGGGAGGGTCTATCTAGGAGTTCAAACAATCTTTAAATTTTGGTTCTGTAGCTTATGCTACAAATTTATTGTTTTATTTAGGAGGGTCAACTTAAACTGTAACACCCCTTTATCCTTCCCCATTATAAATCATGGTTTTTAATTAAGGAAACAGAAATATCTACGTACTGTTAAAAGATTGAATAAACGGGACAGAAAACTACGATTTGAACCAGAGCCATCTTAAATAGTTCAAATTTTTTATTTTCCCTTCCAAGCTTCTTTGTTTATGTAACTGAAGATAGTGAAGCAAAGCACATGATTTACAATTTCAGTCATCATTCATACCATCTGGGTTATTCACAATTCATGCATCAATAAAATTTCAAAAAGATAAATAAAACCCTTCCCCACCTTTGGCTTGCATAAATTCCACCCCCTGGCACTTAAGATTTTACTTATAGATAGATGGAATCGGTTTAAATCAACGAGAAAAACTGAAGAGAAGACCGCACAAAGAAATCGAGCATAAACAAGACGCAGTCTAAGAAACTTAACCAGAAACTATTGCAATATCTGAGTAGAAACTCATTACAATATGGCACAAGTATAACCAGCAGGACAGTGAAAACACTTGTATAGGACTTTCAATGCAAAACGAGCCAAGGCAACCCCCCAAACCTTCCCACTCATTTATTAAGCCCATGTAATAACAACTACCGCAGCAACCATAGTCACCAGAAATAACGCGGGGGGGGGGGGGGG
>NC_064293.1:36628644-36792788 GCF_019186545.1 Solanum stenotomum
GGGGGGGGGGGGGGGCGAGAGAGGCATTTCAGTTGAGCAAATCTGATTACTTGACGACTACTTGGGGCAAACGGATTGCCCTCATATAAACAACAAATGTGCCAATATTATACATAACTACAACCCCAGAAAAGCTCTGGTTTGGGAAGAGAACCTAATATATCCAAGTGAGGATTCTTTCTTAGTTTCCTAAATTTGATGTATATAGTAGCTATGGAGTATGCCCATTTCCAGAAAACTGGGTTTCGATCATCTCGACCTTCTTTCCGAAACTTTTCTTGGTATAACAGAGATAGTAAGATCAAACCACATACCAATTACCCAACTTCAGGACCAGCCTCACTAGTCAACACAGATCTTTAAGATATAGTACATGACCAGAGTGACAAATCCACAATAAGCTGGCAGAGTCCAAGGTGTTTGTCTCCATGTGCTGAACCCTTGCTGTTCACAAAAGTTGGAAGAACCACTGTTAGTGAACTACTCCCAATGCTCTATACAACTCTAACCCAAGTCCCACCACACATGGGACAGCCACATGCCCACCGGCTGATCCACCATACTTCCTTCTCATGTTGATTGGCAGAAGGGTTGCCACCTGGTGAAGCAAAAGCTGAAGTCTGTCTCAAACATCTTATGCACTGCAAGAAAAGTCAACACTGTAAGTTGAGAACTAAACCGAGACTATGATCAAAATTTCCTGTTGAGCTACTCCATATCAATGAGGTCTTGACATTGCAGCAATGAAAATTATAGGAATAAGACTATGTTTACAAACCATCTGCTCTTAAATAGAAAAAAATAAATATATTGAAAGTAATGCCAAGTGCAAGTAAAACTAAATCTGGACAAAGAATAGGGTTCGAGTGAAGCTTTCTTTGTTTTGCTTTACCCAAAATATATCATTGGGCGGATGTTACAACACAGTGATTGACTAATGACTATTTCATCGGAAAAGCCAAGGACCGATCAGCAAAATAACACGTGATGTGGCCTACAGACTAACTTCCATTAACTGATCAACATTAAGTAGATTCAACACCAACATACAAGTTGATCTCTGCAGCATTAAATATATGCACCTATGAAAATCTAATACTAGATTGTATACATGTGAGTGTCGTACATGGAGGGTAAAAAACTGAAATATAACAATTATCATTTGTTTAATGAACAATAAAACCTTTTGATCTTAATAAACCTAATATTTTAAAATCACTCACCATAAAATGATTTAACATTTGGAAATCACAAATAAACTTTTATGCAACACTGGTAGCAAATAAAACATTTATGACATAAAAATACCTCCCAACTCAAATGCAAAATGAAGAGAGCAAATTTCCCTAGACATTTTCTGGAAATGAAATGAAAGTCATGTGATACGTAGACATATGGGAAACTAAAATACCACAACACCAAAACATTAATCAATGAGGCTTTTAGAGGAAGGGATTAAAGCAATTTCAAATAATACCTTCTTATAATTCCAACAAGAAAAGTATGTCGACTTTATCCAAATTAATTTGTGCATAATAACATTAGGATTGACTTCTGTTGTTCACGGGTTAGGGACACTGACCTAGCTATCTCTCTCCAATACACAATCCAACTTGCCTAATTATAACATTATGCCTTCATGCAAAGAGATGCCATAGAAAATGAATAAAAGCAAAAAAATGAATCTAGGAGAATAAATAGAGATTCAAAAGTTAGGCAAACCTTGTACCAAACCCCTTCAAGCCCAGTCTTCCAAACAGCTGTCACAACATCTCGTCGAGATCCCATTATACCAAGATATGCACCCAGCCCCACTGAAGTGTTCAGCCCAAAAGCAGCATCTCTTTCAGACATCCTGCGTTTCCTAGGCCACAAACCATGAGCTCCATAATATACATCACAATTTTCTAATGAGCTGTGCTGTGTCAAATCCCTTGATGGGCTAAGCTTAGAATTGTCATCCATATCTTCTGAATCAGACCAAGGTCCACCAAACATATTTCTCCTGTGCCATTCCTCAGCAGGTGGATGGAGTTCTAACTCACGCAATAGCAACCCTGCAGCATCTGCACCTCTTGGCCTAGGCATATTCTGCAAGAAAGGGGAATGAGATAAGTGTCTAAGAATTATGGGGATTTCTACCCATCCCTACATGAGTTGTCTTTTTCAATTTGTTTGCTATTCTTTTTCCTGTTAAGGTGGTTTGAAGTACCAAAAGTGGCCCAATGAGCTCAACAAATATAAACAGCTGAACTCAGCCCACCCAACAAACATTTTTCTTTCATGTCTTATTTTCTTGTAGTGATAATTAAAAAAGGATGACCGATATGGGGTTTATGAATGTTAGGAAGGAGCTCCAAATGATATATTTAGCATTACAGCTATAAACTTTTGAGTTAGATGAAAAGATCTCAAGAAATATTCACTCTTACATGCATTGCACACATAACTCTACAGATAGAACTAACAACAGTAGAACTACCTGCATGTGAGGTCCGAGGGAAGCTTCAACTACTTCCGGCAATACAGTATAGTTCCCATCAATATAATGAAGGCGGACCTGAATGTTGTTGCTCCCAACCTGAGAAACTGGCAGCGGATGTACCAAACCAGCAGTCCGGCGACAAAGATCCATCAGAATAAGAAAAAGGACCTTCACCTGCAATATAATATCAAATTAATCAATATTCTATCCACCTTCTTTTTTTTTTTTTTTGAGAAGGTAATGATTTGTATTATAAACCAGTACTTTTGTAGTACTGAAAGCCCCTTTACAAAAAACATACGAAAATCTAGGAACAAAAACAGCAAGCCTAGCATGATTCTAAAACTTCTAGGATTGTTTCTGCATCTACAGGGGAACTCTTTGTACACCAAAACATAATAACCCATCTTTCCAGATATCAATAGCCATCCAAATCCATGTTTCACTACTTCATTACCTTCTGCAACAAATTTTTTTTAGAACTTTCTCACAAGGCCTTCCTTTCATCAATATGAAACTTTACATCCACAAAACGTATAGCCTTAACTAATCAACAACTTCGAAGATAAGTATGCATACTGATGAGCCATTTCATAATTCCTCGACAACAACCAACAATCTAGAAAAAAATGCCTAAATATCAACTATTAGATAGCAGTACAAGACTACAAGGAGGAGCTTAATTTTTTGTTGATTCAAAACTCTCAAAGTAAGATACTTACATTAGCAATTAAAAAATTGAGTTGTCAGAGTGATCAACCAAACTGCTAAAAAGTTTCTCCTTCACTACCATAACCATTCAAAAATCAGAGGAAGAGATAAAGTAAAGGGACAAAAAAATTAAATTCATCCTTGAGCTCTCATCATTTTCTAGCTTGCCCATAGTTGTTGCTTTCATGACTTAGATAGCTCAAGATTTCTTGTTCAGATTCTTAGCCAGTTCCTTTTGGCTTCTTACCTCAATATCCAGAACTAGCTCTTTCCTCTTCATGAACTGATATAATCACTAAAAGTTTCTCAAATATTCTCATTCTGATAATTCGTATCTGCTGCTGAACCATAGTGGTTCTTTATTCCTGTCCATTTATCTCTCAGACAGGACAATTGAATGATACATTTAGAGCTAACATGGACCTCCTCACCTGAATAACCAGCCTGCTTGGCAGTATCATAACAAGAATAAGTTTCCAACCAGCTTGACAGAACAGTGGAACAATCCATCTAGAGAATATAAAAAATCCTGTTTGACAGAGACTTCCCCATCTGGACAGCCTGGCTGTCTCATAACAAGTAACCAACCATGTCTCTTGAAATTGTCATGTTACACCTTTCCATGACTTCAAGAATTTATTTCCCCTGTATGTTCCTAATTTGATTTGAAAGTGAACTTTGCAATCTCATTACACAGCATATCATGGCGTTTAATGTTTGAATCTGCTCTTCATTGATTGAAACTTCTTCTACTCCTTGGTGCAATTCATTGGACAGTGATAAGTTGGCAAAAATGCTACTTTTTAATGATAAATTCATTCCCATTTGCAAGATTAATGGACTAATAATGGTTTGGATGACATAATTCCATGTTTTTGGGAGCCTTTGAAGAGAATAAGGATTAGAATAGCTTCGAATACTTGAGAAAATTGGACATGAAGACCAAAAGTTGAAGAAAAATTGACTAAAAGAGCAAAGGGAAAAATCTGAGTAGGCCACATAGCTCACCCATGTAGTTGGCCTCACCCACGCAGCCAAAGAAAAAAAAAATAGCTCCTGGAAGTATCCAGGCAGCTGGGCGAGAAGGGTGTTTTTGCCATACTTTTTTTGAGAAATATATCTTAACAGTGAGGAATATATCTTAACAATTCTTTTGTTTTCAACAGTGAGGAATATATCTTAGTTTCATTAGTCTGCTGCCCCTCATAATGCACCAAATTCTGAGACTTGGATACCACTAGGAGTCTCCTGCTATTCCGAAACCACCAATTTGGTGCTACATGGAAAGTGAGAATTATTCTAAAATGGAGTGATAAAAGTATAGCAATCCAAAACAAAGAACAGTTCAAGGAAAAACAAGAGCAACTGGTTAAGTAATAGATTACAAAGTTTACCTCCTCATATGTGTATCCTTGACCAGCATTTCCAGAACCAATCCTAGACCGTTTAGATGGACCTTCTTCAGACCCCTTTGCTCCTGTCCCAACCTGACCACCTAGCATTGGTTTTGCACCAGAGTTGGAATCTTCTGTTTTTCCTGGAATACTGGGCTGAGGTTTTTGCATTGAAGAATCAGCATTCCTTTGAGCAGCCCCCATAAAACGCGGTAATTGTGTTCCACGGAAGAAAAAACAGAAATGCAGAAGTTGACATAGCCGATGAAGAAAATGGCAGTCCCCTATAAGTCTAACAGCAGGAGTTCCAGGGAAAGTGCCTGTGTTGATACTTATGGGCATAAATGTAGAAGGACCGGTGATGGGGTTTGGGGCTGAACTAGGAACACTGTCGGCTGTACTGCTAATTTTTGCTATAGCTCCTTGTACCCAAGCTTGCATCTGAGTGCTCCCAGCGGAACTTGCAGTACCACCCTGAGCACCTGAAAAGAAGAGGCCCCTGGTTTAGCTCAGAGAGGGGAAGTGGATTCTTGGATCCAGGAAGGGATATCCCTTAACAGCACATAACAGAGAGAAGCAAACAAACTAACCCTGGGAAGTGGCAGGAGATGAAGCACTTTGAGTAGGACTAGTCACCATACTCCTACTCCCACCTGTACCTGCAGTAACAGCATGACTAGCCAATGTACGGCAGAAACTTGCATAGCGCCGTAAGCGCGTGATGAAATGAGAGGCCAGATCCAGTATCGCATCTACATATGCCTGAATTAAATCATCCCAATACTTGAGAAACTCAAACACTGAACACAGAAATAGACGTCTTTGGTTACACATACAGAAAGGTGATGATCACCAAGACATCTATCCATTTGCAGGAAACCAGTGGGTGGAGAAGGTACATCGGACAAGTGTAAGAAAATACCTGGATACTTGGCACAAGTGATGGTTCAACAGCCATCGCCTCAGGATCAATACCAAACAGTGTCTCACTAGAAGCTTGCCATGGCTCTGGAACCAATGCTGACGGGTTTGTTAAAGCTGATTCGATTCCCTTGCCAAGCATATCTAGCAACAATCTTGCTTGCATGTCAAGCACCATTGCCCGAACTTCTTGAGCATTTGTACCTTCTAGAAGCCTGCATTTTATCCTGTCTAGACTCTGCATTATATGGATGAGATATATCAACACTCAACGATATCCAAGAACAGGAAAACTCATCATACATTCCTGAGAATGAACTTTGATGAAATCATGAAATAAACAAACAGTTTTAAAATTCAAGAACTACTTGTATGTATGTGCGCACAGATTGAATGATAGAAAAACATGATCCAATATCTGACAGAAAATGACACACCACAATCTTCCACACAACAGACTATTAGACTAGCATATGATCGAGAGAAACAAAAAATAGTTACATTGCACATCTATCCGAAGGACTTCACTACAATTGCATCAGGTTCAGGCGTTCATTGTGTCATCTCTAAAAGATAAACATTAATAATTGTGGCTAGAAATTGGAAGAAGAAAAGAAAGACCAGTCATGATGGATCATTTTATCACATAAATTTTGTAACAATTGAATGCTTCTATGTCCTTCCACAAGAACTGTATAAACTTTGATGCAATATGCAATTCGTCCTATTCAAATGTAACATTATACATTAAATGTTCATTTTTCATTTAGGTGATCAAAAGCGCAGAAAGAATAAGTTATTTTCTCACAATTAGACATCATCAGGCAGTGTCCTTGTTGCAAAAGCAATCATTTTTCCTTACTTCACAATTCTCATTTCTATGTTGTTTTGACTACTCAGAATAACATCTCTTCTCAATTGAGCAATCATAATCTTGATCTTACTTCAAATTTCTGGATTTTGTTATCCAAGTTTATAGTTCAGTTACCATCTATAGGTTTTCTTTTATGGAGGGGAGGGCTCAGGAAGAGAACCCTACCCCCCTCCTTCGAACCTAATCTTTATTGATTAATAAGACTTCCACAGATTGATTTAGTAACTTTAAACGATGGGTTTCATTACAAAAAATTGTCTCCATCTTAGTCATGACAAGCTTCTGCAGCGAGAAAAGGATAAGTAACTTGATCACACTGTTCATTCAATAAGTAAGAATCACGTCTTTAGTATATCCCAGCCTACAACAACAACAATATACCCAGTGTCCACAGAGTGGGGTCTAGGGAGGGTAGAGTGTATGCAGAGTCGCAGACCTTACCTCTACCTCAGAGACGAGTATAATCCAACCTAATAAGTATAATATATTGTAATCGAGAAAGTGTTGTAATTCATATGTTAAATTAAGCAAATACGATGCTCATGCTCTCAAGATAGAAAATAATTAGAAGTGTAATCCATACACTGCTCCATTATCTTCTCCAAAGACTAATACACACCCCACCCCCACCCCCACCCCAACAGAGATGAATTCTCCATCCTGAGCAAGTGAAGTCAGACTGATATCATGCAAGAGCAAAGCTCATACAGAGAAAAACAAAGCATATAGAAGCATGAAGCAGAATGTGAAATGCAACATTCGATATCTTCACGTAATTGCTATATTGTCACCAGTCTCCATCCAATTTGATACACCAGGATGATAATTTCCTCATATGCAAATGATAGGCTTGAAGTCGGAATTAAATAAAAGAAACACACCGGTCCATACTGCTGTCTATGCTGAGTTGAAGGGAGGGAATGGAAATCTGCATCCAGTACAGCAATGACACTGTTCAAAGCAACTGCAATAAAAACACACATCATTAGTGATTGCCAGATTCTTCATGCACGGATCTGATCCACCCAGCATCATGAAGTCAAAATTACTCAAACAGAAAAAGGCCAGAGATCAACTGATTTTTTAATATCAAATCCTCAATCAAGAAAAAAAGCAAGCCAAAAGAAAGCTCAAACTTGAACACAAAGGCCTTGAGCAGAACAGGAGAGACATTATATTAGACAGAAGCACAATCTCTTCAAACACCAATGAGCATCCCCTCCTCTCTTATTTTGAGAAGGTAATATATCCACTATATTCATAAGCATCATCAGCACAAAATTTGTGCTGGAAGCCAATTAATGAGCATCATAAAGCCACTCAGTTTGATAAACTTTGAGAAGATGGAGGACTTTCGGAAGAGCAAACAAAAAAAAAAGGAGCAGCTGAGGATGTCATGGAAGAGGAATAGCTGTCTTCAATTATTCAGAATCAAAGCAGAAGAGACGAAAAACAAGGAAAGCAAGCATCCAAGGACCGGTAATACTCTCCAAACTACACAAGAATTTCAACAAACTAAATCTGCTATGTAATTTCTATTTTGCAGTCCATGAAACCCAAGAAAAGATCTTGCAGCAGAATGACCAAGGATTACACACAAAAAATTAGTGCTATGATACGAACATGTATGCAACTCTAAATTGAAGATATGACATTTCAATTCTTTAGAATCCATATATTACAAAAGGTGGGGGTCACACTACTTGAACCTGGTGATCAGTACAGAGACTGATTACCGATTACCTCACAAGTAGAACAGGAATGAAATTTTTTATTTCAAAACTCTTTACTTAGGATTCCATATTAACACATCAAATAGCAAACAATCATAAATCCTGTCATAGACTCATTCACATCCAGATAATGAATTTTTGGTATCCATAGTATGGAAGGAGACATCGCTTTTGCCAATTCAAATTGAAGGGTGATATAAAATTGGTCTGTTTCCGGCATCAAATCCATAGTTAACCTATTCATCCTCTCCACCAACTCCGGGTTAGATATCGAGGTCTCTAAATCTATTTTATCTCTTGATCATACATCAAGTTTGAAGTACTTTCCAAATCCATTCCAGCAGTTCGATTCTAAAGCTGCCAACAGATTAAGCTCTTACCAATACCATCCTCTGCAGCACTTTGTGTGCATCCCACCGCATCCCACCAATCAACTCCAACCAAAAGACTCCACCAAAATCTTCCAATAAAAAGAAAAACATGTCAGCTCTGGGAAGACGGTTTAATATCATAAATCAATACTATTCTAACTAGATGTAATAACAGTCATATTGAAATGCATTACTGGGCATGCTAAACTGCTTAAATATTCATGTACCTCTCAGCAATTGCACGTTCCCAATTCGCAGAATTGGCTTTCACCTGATTACTAGGAACAGCAGGAGGAAGAACTCGAATAATCTTCAATATTGTACAATCTCTGGTGGTATCATGCCAAACAGAAGCTGAGCAGCAACTCGTCGAAGAGAAGGCCGGAGAAGCAATGGCAGATCCAACATCAATATGGTAGTTATCAACAGGGGTGAAGCTTGGACCTGAGAATACATGGACTCCACCTCGTAGAAAAGCAACAGCTATCTCACCACCATGAGCAGAATACACAATGCGAGCAAGGGTTCTAACATCACTTGGGAGATCAAAGGGATCAAAACTAACCCTCTTTCCCATCTCAACACCAGAGTCAGCCATGTTTTTTCCAAAAGGAACTGGTCCGGCTCCCACAGCTTGGGGTCTCTTAAAATCATTTCCTGCTGGGATACATTTAATTACTTTACTCACCCATACTGTCTGTTTTGGTGCCTGGCCACCAAAGCTGGACGTGGGATTTCCAAATATCTGGTGGAGGACAACATCCTCCACAGATGATTCCCAGCGTTGAACCCTCCAACCTGTGATTGAAGGGCCTTCATCAGGATCATAAGGCGACATGTATTGTCCTACAAAAACAAATATAAATTTGTAAAAAGTTGGTGCCAGAAAGAAAACCAGAGAAGGGGAAACCCATCTTCACTAGACAAATTTGAAGGGCAAAAAGGGACATTAGGTCCATATCCCTACCCTCAACAATCACAACAGCTATCACAGAACCACCACGGGTCGGATCAAAAGCAACTGCAGTAACACCAGAACCCCATGTCGTGGTAGCTGTGGATTGAGCAGCAGCTTCAGGACTAACATATGCAGAAAAGTTGGAAACAGGCGAGCAATGAAGTGTGACCATGTCACTGTAATGTTGTTCCGTCAGCTTTTTGCCTTGCTTAGCCTCTTGTAATAAATACTCCTGCGAGCTAAGCAAATATGCAGCCAAAGGGGAATATCCATCCCAAGAAGGTGGATTAAGTGATGCTGGAACCCCATTGCTTACACTTGTCTTCGGAGTTGCTTGAAATCCATTACCAGGGCCAGGTGCTACCTCCCAGACGACAACAGTTGATGGATTGACAATGGGAACTCCAGCAACATGCATTGCTCCAGAGTCTGTTATGATAGCATCAGCAGCCATGATGCCACTAGGCCCCGCTCCCAATAGCCCTTTACTTGTGCAAAACCACTTTGATGGTGAATTCTGATTAGGTGGCCATTGAGACCAGTGGAGCTGAACAGACCCTGATGAGAAGACAGAGCATACACACAGAAAATTTGGCCATCCAGCTGCAGTCAAAATTACAGTAAAATTAATTAAGGAATTTTTCAATTGTTTTGAAGAGGAGAAAAGAACACTGTGGGCACATGATGGCAAAAGTAGCAGGATCAGCAGCAAAACAGCAGTTAATGCAATTGTTGGTGAAACGAAAAAATTATCATTTTCGACGGATTTAGAAAGCATCAACCTGCAATTTGATACAAACTTGGGCGGAACGGCAGAAGTAAACTGGGACAGTTCACAAGCTATTCAAGTTCACTTTGTTTTTGGCTTGGCAAGGCTCACCTAAGTTTGAACTCAAGCAAGCTCATGCCTCGTGCAGCAAAGCAAACTAAGTTCAAGGTTTTTTGTACCTATACATTGCACATGGAGGCTAGAACAAACCTAAATAATGCTTTTCATAATTCTTATGTTACCCTACAAATTCCAAGGTTTTTTTTTTTGAGATAAGGGTAACTGTGTATTCACAAAAGTATCATCATCAGAAAATGATGAGCATAGGTCACTTACAATCTCATCAGAGCATATCAAAAGCCTACCCCTAGAGAGATTACAAATTGCCTATGAAATCAACAAAAAGTTCTATTTCCCCCTCATATCCTTTTTACACCAAAAATACAAAAGGCTAAGGCTAATGCTATTCATTCTAATCTTCTCCATGTTGTTGCTCTTATCCTCAAAACATCTAGCATTTCTTTCTTTCCATAAGGTCCACCAGATGCAAGCTGGAATTAGCTCCCACCAGTCTTCAGTAGAGTGTCTCCTTCCTATCTCCTTCCAGCTGTCTAGAAGCCCTATAGTAGTCTGTGGAGTTACCCAGCACACACCAAGGATGCAAAAAAACATGTTCCATTAGTTGGTCGCTACCTTGTAACTTTAAAATGCTCACTTCTCCTCTGTTCTCAACACTGCATTCCCCTAATGCTGTGACATTGGAAACTAAGAAAGCCCTGACCCCTCCCGTCACCAACCTTCTGACCCCCTTGGCTGACCTTCACTACCATTCCTTTCTCCAGGTGGCCCCATCACTCACTTAGTTATTCATCTTTTCTGCAAACCTTTGTTGTGCAGTTTTGATTGCTGCATATTTGGTCATAAATCCCAGTATTTTTTCGCTTCTTTAAGGTCAGTCCCCTTGTTGAGGTTGGCAATTATACTTGGATAGGTAAGAAATTTGTTGTGTTTGGACTTGGTAAATCTACGACTGAAAGAAGATGACGGCTCATCAATATGGTATGTCTCATCAGAAGGATTAACTACACCAGTCTACATTAAACTTATGCAGCATTTGTTCTCACCATCTCTTCTTTTCCAGATTTAAGACCAGCATTTCACTAGTTGTCTATTTTGAAGCTTCCTATTCCTTTAAGTGTTTATTTAGTTAAAAACCCAGGTTTCTATTTTGATTTATTTTTTAAAAGAAGATGGATTACTATTTCACTGCATCTGTTCTTACGAAATTTGGCATACCTAGTTGAGCATGCTTGAGCTCTCCATAGGGTCAATTTGTCCCCAGATAATACCAAGTCTAGTTGAGTCAAGCCTTTTGAATTAACAAGTTCTTATGATTAGGATCATACCATCTTGAAAATCAAGTCCATCAACCAATTTTCATGCTGGAGTAACAGGTTCACATCATCTTTCTCCTAATCCATCTTCCACATCCCTTTTCGCTTCCTCTCCACATCATAACAGGCCATGTATAAGTTTATAACAGGCTCACTTTTTAAGTTTTGATACAATCGATGAATCTTAAGCCTACAATACATGTTTAGGCACTAAGATGCTAAGGATGTGTCCAACCATCTATGGAGTATGGACTACTAAAGAGAGCAGTACTAGAAAATAACTATTTCATATGATTATAATTTTACTAATTCTTTATCCACGTGATTGTTGTTGGTGATTATAGTTATAATTCTTGCATTACATATATATTTTCTTTTATTCTTCTTCAGTTACGCATTTTTTTCATTGAAGACTGTGCTTCACTTTCTCTATGTGCTTAAGCCCAACAAATCTCGACGCTTTTTCATTTTTCGCCTATGACAATATTGCTTTGATATGCACCAGAAATATATTTTGAATCACTTAACATACATACCAAGTAACTACTCATTTGATGGAACATATATTCAAAATAAAGAGTGAAAAACAAGGAACCTGCCTGGAGATTGTGGTTGCTGAGAAAGGAATTTCTCCTCAAATGTTGACTTAGCGGAACCGCCCGTTCTTGTTGAAAGCCACCTATACTAAACTTAGGTATAAAAGAATCAAGAAATGAACGGATCGAATTATGCAAGTTTCACAACACCATAACAATTGCATACCGGAGAAACTCCTGACAACCACTTTGTAACAACTGCAATATCTTGACGCCATTCGTAATCTCGCTGCCAACAACTAGCATCTCGTACCAGATTAGCTGAACCCTGTGTAACCAAGCATACATGTTAAGTAAGAATAGTTTCTTTTTTTAAACCATGGTGTCAAGACCAGATACCGGATAACTCTATCCACGGGGTATCTCCTATCTCTCACCAGCTATCCATCAAGGCTTGGACAGATGGGAAGAAATAACCTAGTGTTCTTCGTTGGAATTTGAATCTGAGACCAACCCACTTCATTGACCACTAGACCACACCTTAAGTGCAGTAAGTAAGAATAGTTTTTGAAGCAACAATGCAGAACTAATCTTGAATTTGTAGCATATGGGAAAAACCAACACTCAATCAAGATATTGGCTAGCAGATGTGACATGGAAAAGGTTAGAAACCCCTCACCAAGAACGTGCATGTAAACAAAAATACACGAAACAAAACGTGAAAAGGACAACAAAATGCACTATAGTATAAACTCCAGAAAAAACAGCTTACTTGTGAAGGCTGAGTCCAGATTGTTATTCTCCCATGAAAGTTAGCTATGAGTAGTGCACGCGGACACGAAGTAGGAGACCATTCAATGAATTGGACGGAATCACGAGGGGAGTCTGTAGAACGTAAAATGTAAAAGATGAAATATCAAAATAAACCACCTGGCGGTAATCAATCATGCACAAGAGTTTAAAGTGAGCATCACTTCGGACAAAATTCAGTTCAGTGCAACTACACAATGGACCAGAGCTTTTAGGGCCCATTTAGTTATCTAAAAAGGAAAAAAAGCACTCTTACCCATTTGGAATTAAAACAACCTAAGTCCTCTTGAAAAGATGTTTGGCTGTTTCTAAAGCCAAAGGTGAGCTTCAAGGGTGTTTTTAAGCTACTCGAACTATTTTAATCCACTGCAACCTTGTAAAAATTAACAACTTCATTTTCAATGAATAGTTCTTTATAATATGCTAGAAGATCGAAGCTTGATTCGGGCTTTGCGTGGAAACTAAAAGGATCATTTTGTCCAGATGCAATCTTACCAAATATTTATTATAATTAGACAATTCAAATTGTCACTTCAATATGGAAACTCCAAGATATTTTAGTACGAACACTGATTAGCAATCTAGCACACTTTCCCATAGATGATGGTCGGAAAATAAAATTTCATCACAAACATTACGAATTCTTTAATACTCTGAAGGTCCTTCACATATTACTCAAAAAGTTGAAAACTTAATTAATTGCTCCTCCATGAAGAGTTGTTTATCCACTGCTTTGCATTGCACCATCTGTTCAGTTTTCATTTGTTCACCATTTCTCAAATATCTCTGATTTTCCTTCTATTTGCAAGAAAATCAAAGGGGGAAAAACAAATCTTGTGCATAAACGACTGCTGGACCTAAAGGAGAGGGCCTCGTTTGTTAGGTTCTAAACATGTTTGCAAAAGGAAGATAAATCCCTGGCCACCGTCAAGTCATTCTACAATACCTGCTATAACATTGAACACAGTGCACTCAGTTGGTCGCTCTGGGATGACGATATGTATAGGGATCCAGAAAGGTGGATTTGCATTTGAACTACAAAAAGGTAGAAGTAATAAGAATAAAACAGTACATGCAAAGATATAAAGTGATGTCTAGAGAATTTGACCACATCGAATTTGACATTGAAAATTTGCACATACTCCGCATCTTTTAGCGGAAACACTGGACAGTTATAATATCCATGTGCAGTAAATTACCGTGTGCTGAAGTAATTTACAATGATGGAAATCGAAGCTCTAACCTTGGAATCCTTGCACATGTTTCAGACGCACAAGCTATTGCATTTAGCTTTCCACACCAAGCAACAGCACTAAAAAACAATTCAAAAAAGTAACTCAGAAACAAAAGACTATATCTATCCCTTTGAAATGAAAGCAACTGCCAGAGGAACAAGGAGAGAGAGAGAGAGAGAAATAACATCAAAAACATGCTCTTGATTGCAAAACCAAGGATTTATACATGCTTGATAGTGATTTCAAAGATATATACATACTAATAAATGTGTGATAGATCATGAAACCTCAAGCATCAGTAGTTCAATAGCAAACTAGACTTCATGAGTTACACTTTGAAGAAAAATTTCAGGCTCACATCCATCCTAGCAGCATTCTAAGGAAAGATATTCTCATAACTATGAGGGCAAGTGTATTATAATGAGTACAAGCAACATCTGTTATGTCAAAAATTGAATAACTACCCCTACAAATGATCAAAACAGATTGTATTCTGTTATTATGTTTTTGATGTACAGAGAGTTCCCCTACAGATGCAGAAGCAATCCTAGAAGTATTACAATCATGCAAGGCTTGCTGTTTCTGTTCCTAGATTTTCATACTTTTTTGTAAAGGGGTTAACAGGACTACATAAGTACTGGTTTATAATACAAATTGTTACCCTCTCAAAAAAAAAATTGAATAACTACTAGCATTGAGACGAAGCTCCCAGATCCGATGATTTGAACATGGCATTTTACAAAAAAGAGAAAAAAAAAGAACATGGTGTTTTACAATATTGGCACAGTATAGTAATGGACTTATGACCAGATCTGATTTTTCCTGTTAGATAAGATATATGCCTACTTTATTGCTTTATTCCTAACATTCATAAGAGTGATGGGGCAAGTGATATTAAACATATCAGACATGTCAGATTGCTGGAACTTCCACAAGATAATAGTCAAGCTTCTTTCTCTTATATTGGGAACAGTGTTTAGGGGGATTTTATCTTACAAAAAAAGCACTTCTGTGGGACAAACAAACCTTAGATGCTACATTGTAGGTAAATCTTGAGCACGCTTACAGTTACGTTAATATGTCACCCTTGATATCATGTGGCATTTGGGAGAAGACTGGATCTGATGTGCCAAATGATGTACGTCCACTATCAAATTCTTTATTCTCATCCTATTTTGAGAAGGAATTTATTTTTTCTTTTAGAAGGACTATACTTATCCTATGAGTCTAGAAATCTCTTGTGCATTCTTCATCCAAAGCCCCAAAATACTTCCAAAATCAGTGTTTTTAGAGATGAAAAGTGCAAAAGAGCAAAAAGATCTATGGAGCTACAAGTGAAAAGTGAGAAGTGAAGTGTATGCTTCTTCGAAGTGAAACTTCACTTAGTTTATAGAAAAACATATATTACCTGGCTTCAACACCTGTAAGATCAATATGAATTGCACTTACTAATCTCAACATCTATGTGTGATAGAAACAATACTAACACAACTTCTAGTATTAAATATAATTAGAATATCAAATTGATTGAACTTACTAATTTCAGCATTTATCCAATGTTAGTGACAATGTTAACACGGCTTCTAGTATTAAAAAGTTAGTTTCAACAAGGTCATGGAAAGATAACTTCAAATGCAAAATGTAAAATTCAGTTTTGGATTAACGAATGATGAAAAATGACTATTTTGCAGAATTCAATTTCATATTTAATTGGTTTAGCAACTGTATCTGAGGAGTTTGAGGGGGAGTCCCAAATTGGAAACAACAGAAGAATTTGAAGTGCAAGTGTGCAACACTCCACACATGGGGAGACAACCCCTCTCTTCGAATTTATTTTGTTGCCTAATTGATTTGATGATAATCTTAAGCAGCTGTATGCATTTTCTTCTGCTACCAATGACTGGTTGAAGTCAATTTGCATTGCAAAACCAATAGTTCTTTAATAATCCTCATATCGAATTGTCAATCAAATGAAGACCAAACAACCCCACCCCACCGCCTACCCAATACCAAAAAAGAAAAAAATGATGAGTGAGCAGAAGAGTTATTGTTTATGATTGATCAAGCAACCCTAGTTAGTTCACTTACTACATAAACTTTCACTATGTTCCCTGGTTGCACCCTAAGACACTGACTTAATTGATTCTCTGTCTACTAAACAACTCCCTGATTGAAGAAGATACAAGAATTTTAGTAAGTTTAGGATCAGTAAACTCTTCTTTTGTTATGCATAGAGACAGCAACAGCTTTTTCACCACTTGACTTCCCCAATCGTCCAGGAATTATTGTCTTACACTTTCATGTTCTTTTACAAGAACCTCTAAGATTAGCCACAGTCACCCTTTATGTCTTGGTTTCCTGTTGTTTTTTTATAACAAACTAAGGCACTGATACAAGAGAAAGAAGATTTTCTTTCCATGTTCTCTGAGTCAAGAACAGTCTACACCATCATAGCAAAGCATAGTCACAGCATAGGAGTTGGAAATTTTCAAAAGAGAACAACTTTTTTTTTTATAACCGTGGTGTTCGGGCCAGTTTTCGCGCACCTCAACTAATTCCATAGGATACCTGTCACCTCCTCCAGCAACAAGTACCACGTAACTCTGTCCACCAAGACTAGGATAGATGGGAAGAACCACTTCATTGACCACTAGGTCATGCCCTTGGGTGCTTTCAAAAAAGAACTTCTATGGGCTGCCAAAACACTCATTCCATAATGAACATGCAGGAGATGAGAGTTCTTTTTTGAAATTGATAGGTTGCTACACAATTTTAGACAGGTTGGAATCTTTATCAAAAAGAAAAATCAGATATGTCTGGAAGGTTGTCTTGACAAAAAGTATGTTTTAAACATTTATACAGTGGATGTGCACAGGAATGTAATACTAGGAATCTTCACCACTTTCTATAATGTAGCAAGATAAAGAGAGAAACTTCTGTCTTATTCTCTAAAAGTTCCCTTCACTGGATGGATAAAAACTAACTCCTCTATTAGGATTTAGGAACAAATAAGGAAGTACTTCAGTCTCTGACATAGAGAACTCCTCTGGTCTCTTGTTAAAAGCACTTAACCTATCGTCTTACGTAACTGCTTAGAAAAAAAAGATGCTTACCCCATTGAGGGCATAAGACGCAATGGCATAGCAAATTTGAAATTTCCCAGACTAGCATGCAACTGCATTTACCAGGATGATTCTCTCTCTGTCCAGAAAATGAAATAACTCTAGAAACAAAAATACTGAAACTAAAAAAAAAATTGATTTTTCCCTTTGTCATTCTGATTTCTGTAAGACCATAATGAGACTGCAGTTTCTGTTTTTCTTCTCTCACATATTCCATTGAAACTTCATTAAAAATATAACATATTTTTGACTAATTCAATTTGCATAGGTGAATTACTGCATGTATGAACAAATTATAGGGCCCAAATCCTTATAATATATATAGAAGTTAAATTTTAGTGATGATTATATTGGGAGCATAATGCCCTAATAGTATTGGTCTAGGTGGGAGGCAAATGGTCGGACTAACAAGTCAACACTTCGATCAGCACCTAGCTATCACCTGAGGCAGTGAGTTCAACCCACTGCAATTTTAGAACTCAATTCAGTGACTTCGACCACTTCAACAGTTGAACTGTGAAGTTCCAACAAGTAGTCCACTCTCAGCATAACTAAGTAATCCTCAATAACAGACTAATCTCACTTTTTCTGCTTTTCTCAAATTCGATCATTTCCTTGCTTCATTACTTAGTTATAAGCTAAATAAGAAAAAAGAAATATTGATATCCTCTTCTAATTCATGTAGCCAGAATTGAGATGTAGCTCTATTACTATGATCATAAAAAAAAAAAAAAAATCACCTGAAATTGCGGCAAAGTTCAGGAACACTCATTTTATGAAGCAAATTGGACCTAGGTTGTTTGAGCCTGATACAAAAGACGACAGCAGGATTGACAGTATCCTCATCCATGGGATCATCGTCAACAGAAGAGACCTCCTTCTCGGTCACCATAGCCACAATTGCAGCAGGATGATCGTCGTCGTCTTCAATAATGATATCCGCTTTTTCGTGAACCTTAGTAGAAGGTTCTAGAGAATTGGTAATAACAGAAGAAGACTCTTCCTCCTTCTCCACTTCAGTGTCTTTAGCAACAGGTGGTTGTTGATTGTTCATTTGAATAAAAAACCAAAAAGGTCCAAAAACCCTAATATATAATAATTATATATATATTTTGTGTATACGTATATAGTGAGAGAAAGGCAGAGGGGGATAGAGAGAGAAGTGGTTGGCCGAAAAAGTCTTGCCAGTTGAAGGCGACAGGAATCACTATGGTGACTGTGTGGGGTTAGGGTTTGAGTGGGGAGGGAGGAATTGGGGGTAATGTGAACTGTGAAGTGAAGAGATTCCAGCTAGTGCCAATTTTTTCTGCTTTTCATTTTACTATTACTACTACTGTTAAGTGTTAAGTGTTAAAAAGCCAAAATTCCGCTTCGCTGATATGTTTTTCTGTTCTTTCTAAAATGCTTTTTTGGGTTCAACTGGGCTGAGTGGGGAGCTTGTGATAAGACAGGTTACGATTAAATTAACAAGCAAAAAGTACTTCTAAGATAAAAGGCTGTTTTATCTAACTTCACATCAAAACTTGCAAAGTTATTTTTATGAGAATATAATCAAAAAAATATTTATAAAATATGTTAAATTGAATAAAAATATTGTACGTTAATTAATTTAGGTGAAAAATATGTTATCTTGTAGCTGTGTTGCTCATTGTTTGGCACTTTGTTGGTGGCCATTTTGGAGAACACTTTTGTAACTTTTGTTGATTATAGTGGAGCTTTGGTCTTGTGGTTTTTACTCTTCACACCAAAGAGGTTTTTCACGTAAATCGTCGTGTCTTGTGTGAATGACTTATTCTTATCTTGTTGTTTTTGTTTGGTTGATATAATTGTTGTTCATTCTTCGTATTGCTTGATTTGGTTTGTCTTCTCTTGGTTCAAATTGAAAGGGAAAGTTAGACTTGGGTATTATTTTGTTGTTATCTTGTCAGGCATTCTTGTTAGTGTCTTGTCTTTCCCAACAAAGTGGTATCAGAGCATTGATTTGTTGTTGATTATCTATTTGAATGATGGAGTCATATACGAGCAAGATGGTTTGTTTGAATGGTAGTAATTATCATACTTGGAAAGGCAAGATGAAAGATCTTATATTTGTCAAGAAGATGCATCTACCTGTGTTTGCTTCTAATAAACCCGAATATATGAATGATGAGGATTGGAAATTTGAGCATTTACAGGTTTGTGGCTATATTAGACAATGGGTTGAAGATAATGTTAGAAATCACATTATGAATGAGACACATGCCAGAAGTTTATGGGACAAGCTCGAAACCCTATATGTTTCGAAGACCGGCAACAATAAATTGTTTATTTTGAAACAATTAATGAACATCAGGTATAAAGAGGGCACACCTATTTCTGATCATATTAATAATTTTCAGGGTGTTCTTGACCAGTTGTCCAGAATGGGTGTAAAATTTGATGAAAAAAAAAACAAGGACTATGGCTTCTTAATACTCTGTCAGACTCTTTTGAAACGCTTCGAATTTCTTTGACTAATTCTGCTCCCAGTGGTGTTGTGACCATGGAATATGCTAAGAGTGGTGTTTTGAATGAAGAGATAGGAAGAATTCAAGGCTCATCTTATTCTACTTCACACTCCGATGTTGTGATTACTGAAGACATGGGGAGAAGCAAGTTTAGAGGTCAGAATGATAGAGATAAAAGTAGAGGAAAGTCAAAGTCTAGATTCAAGAATGTTACATGTGATTATTGCCACAAGAATGGGCATATCAAGAAATATTGTTTCAAGTACAAGAAAGATATGAAACAACAAAAGAAAGAAGACGATAATGAAAATCGTGTTGCTGTTGTTGCTAACGATGACCTTCTTGTTTCTTGTGATGAAAATGTCGTCAATCTTGTTTGCAATGAGTTTAGTTGGTTTGTGGATTTTGGTGCTACTTCTCATGTCACGCTCAGGAAGGAATTATTTTCTTCTTATACTCCAGGTAATTTCGGGATGTTGAAAATGGGCAATAATCATGAGGTTGCGGTTCTTGGTATTGGGACTGTTTGTTTGGAAAGTAATAATGGTTCCAAACTAGTTCTCAATAATGTCAAGCATGCTTCAGATGTTCGCTTGAATTTAATTTATGTTGGATACCTTGATGATGAGGGTTATGTTAATACCCTTGGTGCTGGTCAGTGGAAGCTTACGAAAGGTTCAATGGTGGTAGCCCGTGGTAACAAGTTGTCTAACTTGTATGTTTTTAAGGGCTCCATTCTCAGAGGCTCAGTAAATGTGGTGGAGAATGATACTTCATCGTTGTTATGGCATAGAAGATTGAGTCATATGAGCAAGAAGGGGATGGATAATTTGGCTAAGAAGAATTTGCTTTTTGGAGTGAAACAAGAAAAGTTGAACAAGTGTGTTCATTGCTTAGCCGGTAAACAGAAAAGAGTTTCTTTTCAGAATCATCCACCTTCAAGAAAACTTGATTTGCTGGAGTTGGTACATTCTGATTTGTGTGGTCCTTTTAGGTAAGGTCTCATGGTGGTGCACTTTATTTTATGACTTTTATTGATGATTATTCTCGCAAACTCTGGGTTTTCTCTTTGAAGTTCAAGGATCAAGTACTTGATGTGTTCAAGAGTTTTCAGGCCTTGGTTGAGAGACAGACACGGAAGAAATTGAAATACACTTATTTTGATAATGGTGGTGAATATATTGACCCTTTTGATAGATATTGCAGAGAGCAGGATATTCAGCATCAGAAAACTCCTCCAAAGACTTATCAGTTAAATGGTTTGGCGGAGAGGATGAATAGAACTCTTGTTGAGAGAGTTAGATGTATGCTTTCAGATGCTAAGTTGTCATATTCCTTTTAGGCAGAAGCACTTAATACTGCTGCATATGTTATCAATTTATCTCCTACTGTTGCTTTGAATGGTGATGTTCCTGACAGAGTTTGGTCTGGTAAGAATGTTTCTTATGATCATCTTAAAGTGTTTAAGTGTAAAGCCTTTGTGAATGTTCCTAAAAATGAGAGATCAAAGTTGGATGTTAAAACTAAGCAATATAATGTATCTTAGTTGGTTATGGTCAAGATGAATTCAATTATCGTTTCTTTGATCCAGTTAAGAAGAAACTTGTTAGAAGCCGTGATGTTGTGTTCTTTGAGAGACCAAACAATTGAAGATCTTGACAAAGTTAAGAAAGTTGATTCTCAGAACAGTGAGAGCCTAGTTGATGTTGATCCAGTGCCTTTGACTATTCCACCAGGTGAAAATCTTCAAGTTGATATTGAAGATGGTGATCATATTCAGAATGACCAGTATGTCGTTGATGCTCCAGTATAAGACGATGTAGTTGGTGAGCAACCAACTATTATTAATGCAGAGTTCTCTTAGAAGATCTACTAGAGAGAGAATACCTTCATCTCGTTATCCTCCCAATGAGTATGTACTCTTGACTGACAGGGGAAAACCAGAGAGTCTTGATGAGGCCATGGAAAGTGAAGAAAAAGAAAGATGGTTTGATGTTATGGAAAATGAAATGAAGTCTCTACATGATAATCATACCTTTGATTTGGTTATGTTTCCTAAAGATCGAAAAGCTTTGAAAAACAGATGGGTTTTTAGGGTAAAACATGAAGATAGTAACCCAGTTCCACGGTACAAGCCTAAATTAGTTATGAAGGGTTTTAGCCAGAAAAGGGAAATTGATTTTGATGAGATATTCTCTCCAGTTGTGAAGATGTCATCCATCCGTGTGGTTCTAGGCTTGGCTGCAAGTCTGGATTAGAGGTTGAACAGATGGATGTTAAAATTGTTTTTCTTCATGGTGACTTGGATGAAGAAATTTATATGAAGCAGCCCGAAGGCTTTGAAGTCAAGGAAAAAGAGAATTATGTTTGCAGATTGAAAAAAAGCTTGTATGGTCTAAAAAAAGCTCCCAGGCAATAGTACAGTAAGTTTGGTTCTTTTATGAGTCAGCAGGACTTCAAGAAGACTTCTTCAGACCATTGTGTTTTTGTGCAAAAATTCTCTAATGATGACTTTATTATCGTTTTGCTTTATGTTGATGGCATGATGCTTGTTGTTGGTCATAAGACTTACAGGATTAAAAAGTTGAAGCAAGAATTGAATAAGTCTTTTGCTATGAAAGACTTGGGACCAGCAAGGTAGATTCTTGGCATGCAGATTGTTCGTGATAGATATGCCAAGAAATTGTGGTTGTCACAGGAGAAATATATTCAGAAAGTACTTCGTAGATTTAACATGGACAAAGCTAAGGTTGTCAGTACACCTTTAGCTATGGACTTCAAATTGAGTACTAAGCATTGTCCTTCTAGTGATGGTGAGAAAGAATATATGAAGAAAGTTCCTTATGTTTCAGTTGTTGGTAGTTTGATGTATGCAATAGTGTCTACAAGACCAGATATTGCTCATGTTGTTGGTATTGTTAGCCCTTTTTTTTTCTAATCCGGGAAGAGAGCAATGGAATGTTGTAAAGTGGATTATGAAATATCTTTGTGGCACTTCTAGTCTGAGTTTGTGTTTTGGTACAGGGAAGCCTATTCTTTGTGGTTACACTAATTCAGATATGACCGGTGATGTTGATACTCGTAAGTCTACTTCAGGCTACTTGATTACTTTTGCAGGGGGAGTTGTGTCTTTGCAATCTAGATTGTAAAAATGTGTTGCTTTATCTACTACAGAGGCTGAGCTTATTGCTGCTGTTGAAGCTTGCAAAGAGTTTATCTGGATGAAGAGATTTTTGGGGGAACTTGGTTGTGCTCAAGAGATGTATGTGATTTATTGCGACAGTCAAAGTGCTATTCATCTTGCCAAAAGTTCTACATTTGATGGTCGGTCTAAACACATTGATGTGAGCTATCATTGGATCTGAGATGTGTTGGACTCTAAGTTGCTTGAACTTGAAAATATTCATACCAATGATAATGGTTCCGACATGATGGCTAAAGCTTTGCCAAGAGGGAAGTTTGAGGATTGTTGCATGATCGCCGGGATGGCTCCTCCACATAGTCGGTAGGGGGAGAATTGTTGGGTTTTGGGCCTTTTTCCCTTCTTATGTGTATAAATAAAAGTCTAAGGTTTTGGGTCTTCCTTCCTTTTCTTTGTGGATAAATTTAGCCCAATATGACTAGCCCACTTTTGCCCATAAGCCCAATATTATGGTGCATATGTAAGACTTTCTTTTAGGTCTTATTTGAGATATATCACAAGAGATTGAGAGTAGCCATATAGAGAGAAAAGTGAGAAAGTGCAGATTTTCGTACAAGCCCTAGCAGCCAATTTCAAATCGTGATTCCCGCTTCGTTTCTTGTCCAATTAAGCTGATTTTTGAACAGCTTGTTCTTTTCAACTTAATCTTTGATTAAGAACTGAGAGAGGGTGATTTAGAGTCCTGTAGCTCCATATTTTTATTCGTGAACAGTAGCTACGGATTTGGTGTTTTTGCTTCTTTTATTTCTCTAATTTTTGGTGCTATCTTCTAGTTGTGTTGCTCATTGTTTGACACTTTGGTGGTGGCCATTTTGGAGAACACTTTTGTAACTCTTGTTGATTATAGTGGAGCTTTTATTCTTGTGGTTTTTACTCTTCACACCGAAGATGTTTTCCACGTAAANNGTGGAAAGAGCATTCTCATCAATGAAGTACATAAAGAATGATTTGCGTAATAGGATGGATGAAGATCTTTTGAATGGTTGTTTAGTTTGCTATATAGAGCGTAGTATATTTAAAAATGTAAGTAATGATGCCATTATTGACCGTTTTCAAAATATGAAAACTCGTCGAGGACAATTGTAAGTGAATGATGTTTTTTGCTAATAGATTACTATATAAAGATTGCTACTACCTATTTGCTCGTCAACTTGTTCTCACCGTAAAATTTATATAATTGAATTAATTGTCTATTTTGAAGATAATGGTGCCCCCATGTTCTTGAGATCCTGGATACGCCTCTGATTTTAGTCAAAAAACTATCATATGGTTACTTTTGGTTCAAAAATTTTATTTTCTTATTAAACATTTTTTTTTCTTTTCCTTAAAAAAAATATGCAAACAGTATATATATACGTATAGACGTATACTGTGTTGACAAGGCAAAAGCTGTGCTATTTTGTTAATTCAATTGTTTGTCTTCTTACATATCAAGCCCAACTTGATTTTGCTTAGGTCCATGGGAAAATCCAACTGGGAAGCCCAATTGTATATTTGACCCACTAATTTTGTGAACCAGATTGAGATAATCTTTGAATTAACAGCTTTGGGATTGTCGAATATTCAAATAGTATGGAAGTCAAAATTATTATACCTTTTATTTGTCATTCTTTTTCACCAAGAGAAAGCTATAAAGATTTTTTATTGTGATAATTTCATGATTACACGGGGTGTTTTAGAGTAATGGTGTAAAGTTATTTTTGTGTAATTTATATGAATTACGAGTTTAAGTCAAGAAATTAATCACTAATAATGTTTGTGTCATAGTAGATTGTTAACAAGTAATTATATGGTATACTCTTAGAATGCACTCTAGAGACGAAGCTAGAATTTTGAGATTTTTAGAAAAAGAAAATTATTGTGTTCTTGATAATTTATTTATGCATATATTAAGTTATTTTTCTAAAACACAAATGCATAAATTATGCATTGCGTAGCGCTTGAAATGTCAGATATGAGAGAAGATAATGGACTTTAAATGCCACATACTCCTTAAAAAAATTATTTTCTTAATTTTAACAAACTTGTTTTACTATCAATTATATTTTTTATCAACCAATTATGAAAAAATTAAAAATCATACAATTTTTACTTTTTTTCTTCTTCTTCTTTCTCTTAAGCTTTTCAATCAATATTTGAATTTATTAAGCATGGACAAATTATGTGTCTAATTAAGTAAAAAATAACAGGACAATCATATGGCTTGTCTGATATAATAAACACGTACAAATTGTCAAATTATACCACTACAAATTAATATTATCTTGATGAAGTCCAAATTATATTTAATTTTGAAAGTTGTTGTGGGAATTGATAAAGACAGAATTCGGTAAAGGTCAAATATGAGAGTCTTTTTTTTTAAAAAAAATAAAAAATTACTATTCTCAACTGGCACAAATATTTTTCTTAGCTACACAAAAATGAGATTATAGTTTAATGTCCATCTATCAACTGTTTAAATATGAGACTTGTTAATTAAATTCAAAATTAAATTTAAAAGTCCAAAATGATTGAACTTGAACCCAAATCATCGTTGTCATTTGCCAATGACGCTTTCAAAACTAGGTGGAGAATCAATAATTAGAAGATGTTTAGATCGCTAACGACAAAAATAACTATTATTAATAAAAAGTTAAGAAGATAAAGGTCAAAACAAAACTCATGGGATCCATTTGAGAAAAAAAAAAGTTAATTAATTAATCCAACTTCTAATTAACTTTTGTTTGGTAAATATCAGGTTTAATCAAGTTAATCATAACTTCATCCTTGATTGACAAATATATAAAACGTAGATTGGAAAGACTTGCGTGTAAGTTTTATATATACTAGTATAAAAATGCTTTAACACAGTATATATAGCAAATATTATATATGCATTCATCCATACATATGAAGGAAATTGAACAGAGGATAATCGAATTGGTTGAGCAGGTAATTAAGATTCAAATTTTTTATATGTTTTCTTGATCGAGCATGTTACACGATATTTATTTAATGTGATTTATATTTTTTATGTGATTAGGGCTATAATAATATTGATACGAGGTTTAGATTACATGTACGCGTTCGAAATCGATTGAGGATTTCTTTTGACAAAAACAAAAATGAGGAAGTTTGAATCTGGACTGAGTTTTCCACAGCGGCAAAATAAGTATTTTTTTTGTAAAAAAAAATTATGATCAAAGTTGATTAGGACCACAAAAGAAAACCTTAAATTTTGTTAAACCAAAGTCACACACGGGACTTGAATCAACTTTGTTTCCATCAAAAGTAAATTTGAATAAATACTCCATCCATTTTATATTATTTGACACTTGTTATTTGATACACTTAAAAAAAAATAGAAATGTATTTATTAAATTAATGATATTATATAATTTTAAATTTGACTAATATTATTTTTATAATTATTTAATACATATAATAATATGAAAGAAAAATTGTAAAACTCTTTTTTTTAAAAAAAATAAATAATATATATATTTTTTTAATATAGATGTAAAGGTATAAAATAAAATGGAGTGAATAGTCAGTCGTCATTTAGAAATGGTTTGATTGAGTCGTAGGTTTTGGTCAGTCATTGTTTATTTATTTATTTTTCATTTATGCACGACAGCCATGATTATTGCAATTAGTTGTTTTTCTAGAAAATTATTTATGCGCAGAAAATATATTATATAGTTCTCTCATTCATTTGAAAACAATTAAAGATAATTTAGTACAATTGTGAAAATTTGATAATTTATATACTTTGTCGCTATAAAACATATTTATGATGGCTTAAAAGATTATTACACATAACTCTTTATAATTATATTGATTCGAAATTTTTCAGATGCGCATTGAGTAAATCTACTCTCATGTCACAAATCACACAGGATATATAAATTACACTAGATGAATTCGGCGTGACGACTCAACTACAATGCTTTCACACAAAAAACAATCTTTAACCGCTTTTACGAGATATCACATGTTGCACCAACTCAATCACCTTTACGGATAACAATTATAAGTTGATGTTGGTCAATTATATGATTTTTATTTTAAAAATTAGGCTAATGTTTTGACTATTCTCATTTGGTTTTGGAAGTCTTACTTTGACATTCTAGATTGCTCAACAATTTATATGGAAATTTAGCTACTATTTCGTTTGCTTCTCTGTTTTCAATTATTACATAAATGCATCATTGTCTATAATGATTAAATTAAAATTGATGAAATCCTAACTTGAGACTTTAACTAACCATTAGTATTTTAATTAATAAAATAAATGATGGATTTGAATATATTTTAATAGCTCTGCTGTCATTTTGCTATGAGCCATTTTAAGTCAAACTTTAATTTGAGTATAGTTTATTGTTACTGAGTACCTGCTCTTAATAGTATCCACTTACCTAACTGATCAAAGTTTGGTTAGGTTAATCTGAGTATAGCTTGACTAATTTTAACTACCCTAAACAGAATGTTCAATTATAAATTAATTTTTACTTCTAATACTGATATTTAGTAAAATTGGTGTAATTTCGTGCCCTTTTTTTGGGTTGTCTATGTAGGAGTGTTTTGTTGTATAGAAATTAGTAAAAGAAAAAGTAAAAGAGAAAAGTCTTTTTATTTTTTCCAACTTTGAATGGGTTGAAGAGAATCGAAATAATCCTAAAATTATAAGAAAAAATAATTGTCTCGTAATTGAAGAACTATAATTTCTTTGAATTATGAGGTAGAATTAGTGAAAAATAATTTTTAAAAAACCTACGCAGACAATAGTTACATAGTTGAAATAGTCATGTTAATTCGTTTACTTTTGATTAAATGTTTGTTAGGTTTTATTAATTTTAGTGAAATGAATTGAATTAAAATTTTATATAACTTACCCCAACATGTTTGAAACATAATTTGTCACCATAATAACAAGTGAATTTGAAATATTTTTTTTTAAAATAAATTCATTATTAACCATCAGTTGGGCATAAATGAACCAAAAATGTAACTAAAAATTAATACTAATTACTTTTTTAACAAAATAAATACTACTATATTTAAACCTTTTCGCACAATCAAAAACATATTCTTTGGGGCTTTTTCACATACAAAAATTTCACTAGTTTAGAAGTTATTTACTTATACAAATGCAAATATAATATTACGAATCTTATCAAATTTTGATACGTCCAGATACATTCAAATAGATGATATTAAAATTAAATATAATTTATTCTAGATATATTGTATTCAAGTGGATTCGCATGTATGTGAGATATATTCCGCTCACGTATTTAGTATCATGCGATACATGTAATCAAGTAATTTGTGTGTGAATTAGTGTTTTAAGACAATGTGAATTCAAAAAGATGAGAGAAGCAATATGTGTGGCTGACGAAATAGGTAAAGAGAAAGTGAATAGAGTCGCTTTCGAGGTTCACACTAAATGAGTGCGAATATTTCCTTTTAAGGTGAGAACACGTTAATAAACAAATGTTTATACGTACAAGTGAAATAGCCAACTATGACGACTCTCTTCTACTTTTCCTTCTTCTTCTTCTCCACCAGCTTACCAATAAAATCGATTCCTCTTATTCTTATTCTCTTAATTCTCCATTTTCTTTCCACACTGATCATCAAGCTATTGCCTCACCAACTAGCTAATTAGACGTCAGTCTCTCCTTTTGCTCCACAGCCTACGGGGTATTTGCAGGCGTTTTCAGCTGTTGTTCCCCTCCAAGGCAGGTTCTTATATTTTATAGAATTAGATTAATTATTTGAATGGAGCTTAGCTGCAATATGATATAACACTTTAATGAATCCTGTGGAATTTCTAGCTTTTTTTTCTTCTCTATTTTAATTTTGTAGTAATGGAGATAGTTCAGTAGTATCAAAAAAAGAAGAATGCAGAAAAGGTCTAAAGTCAATGGGACTTTAATGAAAAAAGGCGCAAATGAAAAAATAATAAAGTGAAATATTAGTAATTGTTTAGTGGTGTACGTTGGCGAAGGTTCAATATGTTTTTCTTGAGCCTCGCTTCAGGGCTTAAATGTGCTTTTGACAATACTCTGTTTAACACATCAATCAATCAAACTCGTTGCCATTTGACTTTGTGTTAACGTTTTTTTTTAAATAGAATATATGTAGGCAAACCTTCATTCAACTGCAGCCTAATAATAGTGTGTTTTCAAACTCCTCCAATTTTATTGAATCAATATTGAAAATCATACTTATTTTGATCATTTTTTAAAAAAATTTACAATTGTTTATAGTACAGATAGTAGATACAAATGATGCTATTTATTGCTGCTTCAGCTATTATTAAGGAAAGGAATGTGAATAAATATTGTTGTGCCTTAATAATTAGTTTAACAAGCTGAAGGAGGAAGTTTTTTTAGCAGGGTATTGGTGGTGAAGGCAAACATTTAATTTACTCATCAAGAGGCACTACCAACTGATTTAGACCCGCAAATTGACATGAGCTGTTGCTTCTTTGGCGCCCGGAAAAAGGGTCATGATCTCGTTCACCATGATACAAGAGAAACAGGAGGTTAGTGGGAACTGGGGGAGTTTTCTGTTTTTTAGAGTACTTATTTGCAACTTTATGCCATTGGAGATGCATTGCACATTTAGTTGTAGACCATCTTCAACTTAGGCATAAGTAACGCCAATACAAAAGAACTGTTTTGCTGTCTTGAGTAAATTCAATTTATGCACAACAGTTAAGATAATTGACCTCCATTCTGCATTTTCATTTACCATAACTATCTTTTATTCCTGGCAGGTGACTCCATTGCAATCACAAAGAATTTTTCATTTAATGAATTAAGATTAGCAACCAATAACTTCCATCAAATTAATAAAATAGGGCGAGGCGGTTTTGGCACAGTATACAAGGTACGTACAGCTCTACTCAACGAATACGTCTCATGCTCTTTCATGCAGCAGTTTTATGCATTGACAACTTATTTTTGTGTCTTTTGCATAGAGCTGTTTATAAGTGTTACATTTGAGGTTTAGTTTAAGTTACAGTAGCAGGCAGATTTTTGAAATTCTCAGGAAATCTGCATTACTAACTACTTATTTTGTTATTAGATTTTCATTATTATCTCCCCTCTTTAAAAGAGTTGCGTAATACGGTAATTGGCATTGGTTTTGAGGTTAAGACTTTAGTAACTGAAAAATTGTACTTTAGTTACATTGATATAGATATCAGATATGGTTGTTGGTGCTGGTTTTTAACTCCAGAGCAATTTGTAGGGAACTCTAAAACAAGGAAAAGAAGTTGCTGTGAAGACACTTGCAGCAGAATCAAGGCAGGGTTTGCGGGAGTTTTTGACAGAAATTGAGACAATATCAAATGTCAAACATCCAAATCTAGTTGAGATAATTGGATGCTGTGCTGATGGAAATAACCGGATTTTGGTCTATGAATATTTAGAAAATAGAAGCCTTGATCAAGCACTGTTTGGTAATGGCCGAACTTCTGGTAAAATAAAGGATTAACTTAAGAATTATGGAATGGCTGATAATGGTATCTTTCTTTGCAGGTTCAAGGACTAGTATTAAGTTAGAATGGGAAAAAAGGACTACTATTTGCTTGGGTACCGCTCAAGGTCTTGCATATCTACATGAAGAACTAGTGCCACATATAGTGCACAGGGACATAAAAGCTAGTAATATTCTTCTTGACAAGGATTATACACCAAAAATTGGAGATTTTGGGCTTGCCAAACTTTTCCCAGATAACATCACTCATATCAGCACAAAGATAGCAGGAACAACGTACGTCTTTCTCTGAAACTGTAGTTGAATCTCTCTATATTTTGCATGGCTGAAAAAGGGACCCTTTTTTTTTTGGCTGCATTGGGTTTTAGGGTGTAATCAAATAGTTAAAGATTAAAAAAAAGGGGTGGGAAACAATGTCTGGAAATGAATGCAATGAAGTAAAAAAGTAAAAATGAAGCTTTGACAGGTGACAAGTTCATATAATAAAAAAAATCAGAAAAAAGAACTAAGTTGTTTAGGCTCGGAAGCAATATTTACCCCTACTATGCCTAATGATGAGTCATCTGAGTGAATGAGACTGAATTGGAGCTGTATGAACATGGAGGAGTCATTAGAAATTGGTTCAGGATTGAGGTATAGTTAGTTTGTTTCTTCACTGCAGATGATTAGTTTGTATTTCATGAAGTAAAAAAAGAGAATTGATAAATAAAACATGTGAATAAATGTTTAACTACTTGGTGCTGGGTATTTATAGTTAGTAATCATCGTACACGTTTATATATGATTAAGTGAGAAGTCAATCCATATATTTTTTGTGGTTAGTGCTGCTATCCTAAAAATAATTCATCTGAACATATAAATTGTTGAAATGTAACTACTTTTACTTAGACAGTCGAAGATTATGTTGTCGTCTCGTGAACTTACAAAGCAAAGTGTCTGTATATCCAATTACACACCTGAAGGTTGTTATATTAAATGGGGTTATAACATTGAAAAGTAAGAAATTCACAGTCCTACCAATGATAAACACACAAATCTTGAACTTTCTTTCATAAGTCGAACAAAGCCAGTTTCCCTAGTACAGAAAAAGTTTGAAATTAAACTTAATAGGAGGTGTGTTAACTCAAAAAGAACTATTGAAAGATGCAAAAAAGGATGACTCAACAAAAAAAACCTACAATAGAGAATATAGTAGACTAATTATTTCTTTTACACATCTTTGGAATCATTTGTAAACAGTTATATGAATACATGCATCTGAAAATATCAATTTCTTGATGATCTGTATTGATAAACATATTATAAGAAAGCAAAGAATGTAATAACTTTGGTTATATATAGTCTATAGAACTTGTAGAAGTATTTCTGAGTGGTTTTCAATACTAGTTGTTTCATCAACAGAATTATGTTTACGTTTAGCATCGTTGGTTAGAAAAATAATAAAACAATTCGTTTGGATAGAAAATAATAGTATTTTTTCCCTGTTTTCATTACTGCTATGTGCTCTGCACCTGTGTACAGTTTAGTGATAAACAAAAGAACTTAGACAACTAGTTGAGTAAAATTTGTCTAAATATAGTCATGATCATTGGATCCAGGATATTGGTTCTATTTGCAACTATCTTCACGCGTTGATGCCACAAAATTGAGCATAAAATGATTAGCCCTGCTTGCATATAAGCACAATGAATGCATCTTATATTTCTTTTCTTCTTTGAAGTTCATGGTGTTTTGTGTCTTAACTTTTAACAGTGCTCAACTATCAAAAGACTATGTTAGAACTCACCAGTACCACTGACTGATAACTTGCTTTTTTCCCTACTCTTGTATATGCATATTTGTCAAGTAGGATCAATAGCAGATTCAAAAGGACCAGCTTTAAATTATTGAAATTCTTGAATCTGTAATACCAAGCACCCTCCAAAAGATTTGCTGTATCTGACTTCTAAACTTTTTCTCTCTTCCAAGCAGTGGCTATCTGGCACCTGAATATGTATTAGGCGGACAATTAACGATGAAGGCTGATGTTTACAGTTTTGGGGTCCTAATACTGGAAGCAGTTAGTGGCAAGAGCAGCAGCAGCAGAATTTGGCAAGGTGATAAGAGGTCACTTCTTGAATGGGTGGGTGAAATTTTTCTAAGTTCCTTAATTTCTTTTTAGTATTACATTTGTTTCCCGGTGTAGCATCAAGAATGTGTGTTGCAAACGAATAATCATATATTCTTGTCCATGTTATTGAATCTCTGAACAATGTACAATTTATTGCATCAGTCCTGGCGGCTCTATCAAGAGGAAAAACTATTGGAGTTGGTGGATGAAGAACTAGATGATTTCCCGGAAAAAGAAGTCGTCAGGTACATCAAGACAGCTCTCTTTTGCACACAAGCAAATGCAAACAGAAGACCAATGATGGGCCAGGTTATTGAGATGCTTTCAAGAGATATTCAGCTGAATGAGAAAGAACTTACACCGCCTGGTTTCTTCGAAGATTCTGAAGACAGCACGCGATCAAAATTGAAGATGTCTGAATGCAATACTAGTCAACAAAGTTCTGTACACATCACAATCACCCAGGTAACCCCTAGATAATCATCCTCGGTGACCGGCACTTGAATCATTCTTCCTGCCACATTGTTTGCAGCTTAAGAGACGTTTGCTTGAGATTTTCTAGGATTGAGTTTGCAAACTTGTATATTGTGGATTTTTAACAAAAAAAAAAGGATAGCTTTTTTTGTTGAAGATTTCCAAATTTAGTTTTTCAAATTTATTGAAATATTTGGAAAACTGAGTCTGAAATCTTCATAGAAATGTTGAACCTTTTTGCAAATGTAGTTCAGAGACTTATTCACATGAAGCAAAATTGAGTTTGCAAACTCAAAAAAATTTGGAAAATTTCAAACGAACGCCATCTAAGTTAACAGAAGATTGACATTGCAGAATTACTGATATAGGAAAGCATTGTCAAAGTTCCTTGACAAAATTCCAGCAATTCATGTGTAATATTTTTGTATGACCACATTTTTTTGGGTCCTGTCTTTTACCTTATTATTTTCTTTCTGACAGGTACTATAGGTAATGATTATGTTTGTACTTATTGAACCGATAACTTACATTATATAATTTCAGATGTTTGGTACGAAGCAAAATGTTCTTTACAAAAAATATTTTGTGATTTTTTTCATGTACTTTGTTCTAGTTTTTTTTTTTTTCGTACTTTTTGATATTTCACAAATAAGCAAAAATATAATTGAAAATTCAATAATCTAGACAAATATTAAGGGACGAGACAAGGGGTTTGGGTGGGTTCGTGTGCAGGGAGGGGTCGGAGACAGTAAAATTGCACTTGAAGAACTTAGTATTTCCTACTGCAGCAAAAAAACATGTTCCTAATCAAATTTCTAAAATATTTTGACCAATTAAATATATATAAAAAAATTACGAGACGTTTTTTAAAAATATTTTCCACCATACCAAACACTCACTTATTTTTCCGTTTTCATAGTTGCTCCTATCTTTTCAATATGAACACTATCGAGTCTGCCCCACCCACCCAAAAAAAAAAAACACGAATCAAAGGAAGAAAATATTGCACTGTCCAATAAAACCAAAGTACATAACAGGTGGCAGGCAACTCCACGATAGAGGTCTACAACACACTATGCTACAAAAGGATCGGAGTGTTTCACCACCAAATCAACTTTCAAGAAATATAAGGTTTCTGTAAACAAGAAAATAATGAATTCACCTCCAGTAAAGAAAGGACCTAAATAGTACAATAAACAAACTCAGACATCCAATGCAACAAAATGCAGCTATTGTCTGTCACGAACCAATAGAATAGTAGGTAGTAGAATGACACAAAATATAGTAAATGATACAAAATTCATAGAGAAAAAAGAGTATTATGTAAGAGGATAACACATTACAACATCAAAGACTAAAGAAATAAGGCCAAAAGCTGATCATTCTGCGGCAGCAGGTTCTTCTGATGTCTGAGTAACTTTGGCATCACTGGGAGGTGCATCTGAAGTTCCATTTGGTGCTGCAGTATCTTTAGCATTTTTGGCGTCTTTTCCATCCTTTCCAGCTTTGGCATCCTTGGTGTCTTTTCCATCCTTTCCAACTTTGGCGTCCTTGGCAGGAGCAGGAGGGGGTGGTATCATGTGAGGTGGTGGGGTGTGCTTAAGCTTCAGCAGTATGTGGCGCATCCTTGAAAGATCGGTAGGTTTCCCAGGTTTAGGCCCTTGGACGACTGTGATGGATGGCTTCTTATCTTGATCCTTCTTCCTTCCCTTCTTCTCAATGCTGGGCACCTCCTTGGGAATGAGCTCTGCTATGGCTTTCCAATATTGCTTGTCAGCTTCTTTATGGAACTTCTCTTGACTAGTCAAGTACAGCTGTCACGGGGAGGGGAGGGGAGGAAAGGAAAGAACTTGTCAAAGTTAGAGATCCATAAAAGCTTGTAAGCAAGAGTAGGGAGGATCAAATATAACTCCAGTTTGTAAGAAAGGCTGATTAATCCCTAGAGCTTCACCTTCTCTTTCTCGCGGTTAGTTGTCTTGTTGGTCTCAATACCGAGATTTCTTTTCTCATAGAATGCTTTCTTATATTCTTCACCTTCCTCAATAATTTGGATTCTGATTTCCTTTTCTCTCTTCTCCTTCTCCTCAAGACGGATAGCATTTTGCCTGCATCCCAAACCAAAAAACAAATGCAAATTTTAACAACACACATATTACGAGCACACTACCAAATATTCCTAAAGAATATTGCACAAATGATCCTTAATGTGTTCTAGCATATGCTAACTATAAACCTCAAAGATTGTTACTCATGTGGCACCCTACATGTATATACTCAGTATTCATCATTCAACTACAGGAGTCCAAAAAAATCTGGCCAAAAAGAGAGTCATGTGCTGATGTAATGAGATTCTTCTGATTTTCTTCTTTTTTATTTTATCCGAGAAAAACAAAACGACTCATTGTCTAGATAGATAGAATCCCCCCAAGGAAATACTCTTCTGCCATTGGAATGCTTTGCATCACCCCATGTCAGCCCCTACCTCCTAACCCTAATTCCAATTTGCTAAAGCCCTCAACCCAATTCCAAAAAAATGGTGAATACCAAAGGAAAAAAGAGTTGTACAAAATCAATTACTCTCAATAATGATTAAGCCACTAGGGATGTAAATGGGGCAGGTGGGGTACAGGTTGACCTGTTAAGATTTTGATCCGCCCTTCCCCACCACGCTCTGTCCCATTTCACTATTAAGACTTCATTTTTTTGGAAGTATCCTATCTAATATTTTCAACAAAAAATCTGTTTGTATTTTAAAAGACAAAGGATCTATATTAGTGCATACTATTGAATATTCTTATAAATAAAACATAAAAGATGAGGATTGTGTTATTGTTTGTGATGTCCCATCAGTGAAAGTTAGCATTGAACACGATTTCTGCTAAATTAAGCCAGTGTTCTTATCACCATGTTTGATAAACTTCCATTGCTTCTTAATGATCTAATAACATTGCAAGAGCAGCATCTAATAGAGGCGGTCAATTTCATAAATGATTCATAAAATTAATTTGTTGACGAAAATGATTCAACTATGTTTAGGCATCACATAAAATAAATTTAAATGATACTAAATCTAGTCCCATAATCACACCACTACTACCACAAACCCACTATGAGGAAATTCAGATCTGAAATCTCATACACGAGACTCAAACTTTTAATACTACAACATCCAATTTATTTGTTAACCTTGCACAATTATGTCTCGAACTCTCAAAAAACCACCAACAAAGCTCTTATGAAAGAATGGGCCAAAAGGCCCACAGTGAAACACAACCTTCCCCTGCCCCACTTAAAATTTTAAAAATTTAAGCTTTGACCCACCCCGCCCCATTAGACCTTTGCCCTGCCCTCATCCTGTCCCATTGCCATCCTTATACCAAAACTTGGCATGATATTTTCGTAAGTTTTCAAGAATACGCTATTTTTTAGTACTAGTAGAAAATCAAAACAAATCATCAATTATCGATGAGATTCAACCCCTAATCCTGAACTCTATATCATCTCATCCAAGAACCAGTAAAATTTGCTTCTAATTTTCTCTTTACACATACAACTCCTTCAAACAAATAATTTGATCTTTCGAAATTCAGAAAGTCCAGAAAACATTGCTTGTGGTGTCCAGTGATTAAATAGTTCAGCACTGGAGTTTGGACAGCTTTTAGGAGAGGCAACAATGGGGAAAGAGAAAAACATGAAAATGTTCAATCCTTCTAACTTCTAAGTGAGAACAATTAGCAAAGATATGTGAAAACAATTCATACATTTTCCCAGCTTATGAAACTTCTTAATATTTTTCCCTATGCACGACAATCCATGAACCAATACTAGAAGAATTAGACTAGCCCTAAAAATACCTAATTAGTTGTACTCAAAAAGCGTTATGAGTGTCTCGACACAAGCTTTACTTAATTTTAGCACTACAAACTAACTTATTTGGGGAGGGGAACCCCACTAAAAGCTTATTATTTTTGTCCCATGGCACAAAGTGGTAGTTTTGAACCAATTAATGCAATAGAAAATCGACACCAATAGCGTTTTCGGAAATTGATCTCAAGATATAAATCATCTCCAGTAGAAGATGAATAGAAACGAAGTACTCCACAAGTTAAGACCTACAACATTCAAATTTTCTTTGACAAGCGATCATAGTGATCAGCGTCTTACACAGCAGGAACTCCTAAAATTGAGCGCAAACACAAACTAACAGATCTATTAGTATCAACAATAGATCTGCAAATTTAACAATAAAAATCAAAAAGTTTCAGAATTAAACTGTAGTATGCAAAAAAAATTATTCACTATAGAGGTTAGGAACTTTGAAATAAAGCTGATCTTATCGATGATCTGCCACAGTAACTAACAATAAGCAATAGATCTGTCAATTTTAGTTAATATATTAAGGAACAGCTTAAATTCAATACATCTTCTTTTTGGTAATATACTGAATCAAAATAAATTCGCAAAAATAGGAATGAAGTAGAACAAACCTTCGCCATTCACGGAGTGCAAAACCTTCCTCACGCATTTCATTCGGAGGGGGAAGAACGGGTCCATCGGAACTGAAAATTCCCTCAGTATCTTCACCTAGATCGTAGGGCTTACCATTCCCATTCGAGATCGGAGCTCCAGAAGCTCCAAATGAATCGGTTTGGTTAGGAAACGAATCTGACCCGTATCCGTAGGGATCGGGACTGTCGACGGTATGAGATACGTGTTCTACCGTCACTTCCTCATAGTCTCCACCGAATCCTCCAGAGCCGTGGAACGGCGGCGTATCGGCGTTGGAGAAAGCGGTGTAAGAGCCATCATAGTCTCCGTCGTCGAACGGAGTTGATGCCGCCGGTGCCGGTGCCTCACCGTCCATACTGAACGCATCAAATGCAGCCATTTCCCTTCTTCTCTCTTCTTTCTCTCTCTACAGTCTGCAAAATCTCTCGAATTTTCCTTCTCTCTTATACCTATATATATATATGCACACATATATGTGAGAATCACTATATGTATGTGTGTGAGTTTTATGTTTCTACTGTTTTTCTTTTTTCTTCATTTTTGGTCAAAAAAATTGAATATTTGTATTAATTTTTTGTTTCTCTCACGGTGTTGATACTCACGATACTCATATTGAAGCTGACTAAATTTGAATATATGTACGAAAGTCCATATTTGGTGTAAAAGGCTTTTAAACAAAAGTAATTTTGTATTGATAAAACTCAAATTCGAAACGTCTAATTAAGAATAAAAATAATATATTTTTTTCAATGGCAAGGTAAATTATTAGTTGGATGGACATTTTGTTGACTTGAGAATGTTTTATTTGTGGTTATATTTTTACTTAAAATATAGGATAATTTTTTTGATAAATATATGAATTTTGTTTAATCTTTTTGCATATATCTTGAATTGAAAGGGAAAGACCCCCCAAAAAAAAATAGTTAACTTTGAATTTGAATGAGATTAAATAGAAGAGAAAAGCCTCTATTAAGAATATTTTTCAAATTTATTTTGTGAATTGTCATACATTATTATGAAAAATTTACCAAGTTTTATCTTACTATGACGATTCTTTTTTTACATTTGCTAGTATAAGGTATTTACCTTTTTAAATATGTGGTTAGTTTTATTTCCTTTTTCATCCACCTTTCAATAAAAATGAAACGTTGACATTTTATTTAATCCATTTCCAACATCTTCAATGCATTCTAATTGACGATCAAGTAACTATGAAACACTCATTTGTGCAGTATCATGAAATTTTTAAGAATATATTAAAAGAGTGAGTAAAATCGATGAGTCAAATATGCTTACATTTGAATATTGTGAAAATTAAAAACAATACAAAGAGACCACTCCAACTGTCTTTTAATTTCATAATATTTTTAAAAAAATTATATTTGGTCCATGAAAGGAGATCACGAAAATTGAACTCGATGACTCCAATCCACTGCCTTGGAATTGAAGATGGAGTTGCTCACCCTCTATGTCCTACTCGATATGCAAGTAAAAAATATTGAGTGAGGGTGAAGATGACGTGGGTTGGAAAATAAAGAGACGATCAATTGCTGAAAACTAAAAATTGCATTAATCAATTGCAGAAGGTTACATTTGGACAGTAAATTGTACCCCCTGGGAATACAAAAAACAATGGAAAAATAGACTACAATAAGCTAATTACAGCTTAACAAAATTTTCCACTCGTCCTATTTGGTATCTAAAAAATGCGAGAGAAAACACAAAAGCGAAAGGTCTCAAATCATATCCTAAATTAACTATGAAATCGTCAAAATTGAAGTGTACTCCGGAAAACACATTGGACATGGCCAAAGTGTATTCAATGCCTGAAGAACTCCCGGAAGTATGCGGCTTTTGGTGCCCATCTTGAATGAAGAAGTGAACTCATTCCAGGCTCTAAGTGGGGCTTTTTAGGCCTCTAAGTCCCAAAATCACACGGAAAATAGCAAGACATCCACAGTTTACAAATTTGAACTGCCTGGCTCCCAAAAGGTGATTCAATTTTGATCTATCAATCCAGACACGTGCTTCTATTGTGAGCGTGCATACTGGATATAGTCTAGCTGAAACAGCAGGACAGCGATTCATAGTAAAGATCCCAATTGGCTTCACAAATCACAGCGGCAGATGTTCCCATGCATGTTAAAATTTCTATGGGGTTGATGTACAAGCAGAGGTCAAGAATCTTTATACACTGTTCATGGCATAGTGGAAGTATTCTTCGGGAATCTACCAGACAATGGTACTCTCTGCTGCACACCCCGAGAATATTCAGGTTTCAATCTTTTATTAGAAAATCCCTGCTGCAATGATCTGGATGAAAGAGCAACAATAAATGCATGTAAACAATCAGAAGCTAATACTGGTTTGCCTCAACAAAGACATGGAGAACCCAACTCTAAAATAAAGAGAATGGCTTCACCAGAAATCCAATACCCGCTTACCCTTAAATAACAAGATGCGAAGGAGGCAAAAAAATATAAATTAGGAACAGATGGCAGCAAAAAGACAAATCAGAATCTGCATACCCCCCACCCCCACCCCAAACCCACACACATACACACAAGAGTTTCATAAGGTTTACTAGGTGGCCTGAGGAAAAAATTGCCTTCCAAATAGAGGAAACGACATTACTTTAGTTTCAAAAGTGAAATGCCTGAAATCACTTGCCTTGGAGAACCCTGGCGCTTCTGAGAAAATTGAGCCAGCTCAGACTTCAGAGCAACAAGAGCCCTTTCAGCAGCCTAGAGAAACAAATGTGCAGCCCAAAATTTTAAATCATAGAGAAAAGGGATAAGATAGGAATTTAAAACGTAAGCTCTAAAAGTAAGCACCTGTGTTTTAGCATCATCCCATGTTGAACCAATTCCTTTGCCAAATACTTGGCCATCAATTTCCACCTGCAGCATGATTACCAAATAGACAAAAGTGCGCACAATGTCAGCAAGGCAAGAGATAGTTGCTCAATAGACATGATAACTCTGCCATCTTAAGTGCATACTTGTTTCTTGAAACTATGAGAATCACTACTTTGCAAACAAAACTATACACCAAATCTCCACCAACCATCCACCATTATATGAATTTCTAATATCGAACTTGATGTTTAGCAAAGAATGCTTTCCAGAAACTTCAATATCAGATTAAACATTAAATGTTTTTAACCTATCAAGAGAAAGAACTGAATGCAAAGTTCTTCTCTTGTTGCAGGACAAGAGAGGTGAGTTTACGGTACAATCCTGCTACAGAGCATTGACAATAGAGAATGCACCAGAACAGTTGGCAATGGAGAAATATTGGATAAGTGGTACAGCACAAGGTAGAGTGTTTTTTTAAGCTCGCAGAGCATGGATGTTTGCTTGACACAGGACAAGCTGCAGAAAAAGGGGCTATTCATCATCAACAGATGCTATCTACGAGAGAGGGAAATAGAGGAAAAACAGTCAAATTCAAGTGTGACACAGACACAGTTTCAGAAATGTTTTCAAGGTTAAATGGACAATGTCAAAGACCGACCAAGAAGCTATTTGGAAGCTGGAGATAAAGGGGTCTGACTTCTAAGTAAGGGGTCAGGGCCTAACTCCCCTCCCAACCAAAATGATGGCCTTCAATATACAGAAGAGAAGAAGAAAAAAAAGAGGAGGCTGAGGTTGGGGGCTCCAGAGTAAGAAGAGAAAGAGGATATAGAAAAGCAATACATGTTTGTATTCTCGGGACAACATGGAAAGGAAGGAAAGCAGATTTTGTAGAACAGAACAGAAGCCATCAGCAAATTAAAGTTCAATAGTGTATGTTAGTAGCATACTGGAATATTTGAAAAAAATACAGAAAACATGCTAATGGGAGACTATCTCTTAAACTTTTGTTACACATATTCAAGATTTATCTTAGTGCTGTTCAAGATTAATAAAATCTTTTCTTTAGTGATTATTAGAGAGAGAGCTCTAAATGCAAAGGATAAAAGATGGCCTAGATCCATCCCGCGAATGAAGCAAAAGGTTGCAATTATTTCAAAATAATAAATGGTATATCGCATCTAAGCCATGAGTCAGAAAAGATGATAAGAGTTCCTAACACTACAGCTAAGCATGTTTCGATTAATCAGCAATAGCAAAGAAGAAAGGGAAGTAAATGGGTAACCTGGGCGTATATTTCACTTTTCTGGCCCGGATTAGCTGAAAGTTGAGGCTGAGTTTGGAATGCCAAACCAAGTCCTTCAATTGCGCACTGAAAGAATCAAAATAATAAATGGCACATCCCAAGACATCAAAAGAAAACTGAGGTAAATAAGGTACACTAACATAGCAAGCTTATAAAATCATACTAGTTCTCTTAGGGCGCCAACTGAACCCACTGACTTCTTAAAAACCTCAAGCCTTGGATCCAACACTCTGGGAGGCTCTGATGCAAAAGAATGTGAGACACGATCTTGATACCCAAAAGGACTCATGTTGTCAATAAACCCATTATCACTTGCATTTGGAAACCTAAATCCATCACCCTGTGTGGAACTGGAATCAGGTTTGATACATGACAAGTATTTGTCTGTGGAAGCAACATGAAAATGTCAAAATCATCAAACTTATTTGGAAACATAACATTTGACCCGATGAACATCTACAATTCATGGATATTGCATATGGTTTGCTAATAAGAAAATATTCCTCTGATTTGCCACCAAGCACACTATATAAGACTTGTGTAGTGCTTATTCAGCAAGAGCAATCATAACTATTTATCCCCCCATCCTCTCCAACCACAGTATCTCGTGGCTAAGTTATATCAATACCAAATTAGGCCACAACTAGATACCTGTGATCTCTCTAAAGAGTTCCTTAACACAAGGATTAAACAATTAACATCAACATTAAAATGTCTCAAGAGTCCAAAGTGAAGTAATGTGATCACCAACTATTCTGCCCAAAAATAAATGTTCTCCTCTTTCTGAACCCTTTTCCAGGAAAGGGACTGCTCAACAAAAACCCCACACATTATTTTTACAATATTCTACTGAAGCATTATGCACACAACTAGAAGGATGATTCCTTGAAAGAAGAAAAAAGCAGCATCTATGCAAATACAGCAGAACCTCCTTTTTTTATTATTATTATTATTTTGGTTAGGAGGGGGAGATGGATAACAGTACATAAATTGGAGTAACAACCCAACAAACAACTTCTTTTTTTTTGATACAGACAACCCAACGTAGAACTAAGTAGCAGGAAAAGTTGAACTTCACAGATGGATGAAAGCCTTTTAGCTTGACTCTATTTACTCCTAAGAGTTTTTCAAACTTGCTCTCAAAGTTTAAATAATTTTCCCAATAGATGAAACAAAATTCACCACTGAAAGATGTCACGGTTAAGTGGAATAAAATCCACTTAACTCAAATTCAGCATAAAATCCTCTTAAAGACTGCACAGGGATACTCACAACTCCAAGTGCCAACAACATCAGTTCAGAACTTCACTCTATCACCAGGTTTGCTCAAAGAACACTCTATAACCGTGGAAGTGCATATAGGTTAGCTAATACAAGGTGATGGAATCTAATCACCGTAAAACCAACCTTTGAAAAGTCAGATCATTTCCTACTGGGAATTATGACACAACACAACAAACTTACCGGCCAGATACATAAGAGATTCCTCAGCAGCATGTCGTTGTGCTTCCCTTCTCGTCCGGCCAATTCCTTCTCCAACTTTTTCTCCTGCAAACAACACCTATACAAGCAATACAAACTATGATTCAATAAGATGGATAGACCTCAGTAAAAAAGATTGCAAAAAATCAGATAGGAAGCTTGTCCAACAATACAAAAGAAGTGTTGACATTCATGCTACTAAAACATGGCTTGACAGAGCTCACAGGCAAGACAGAAACAAGGTCCATAAGACTTGCAGATTGTGGTACATTCTTCATTAAGTAAAGGTGAGACATAAAGCTCATTGGAATAGTAGAATTAGGATATATGTACTCAGCATACCTCCAAGGAGAACTGCAGTTCTGGACTCGAAAGAAAACTTGATCTGAATTCGACCTGCATGTATTTGCCATAAGCATTCAGAGACCTCACAAATAGAAGGGAGGAAACTTTACATTAGTGCTGCCTGATGACTGGACATAATAGGGGAAGCATTACCTTTGCTCCACACTTGAATGCAATATCTTGTAAAGCTCCAGCAGGTGTTTCTAGATATTGATCATAATGTCCAGGTTCAAGGTCAAGAACCCTATTGCTGGAAGATGACCGACCCAAGGGAACTTCCTCACCTGTGAAACTAGAACTTTTTAACACCATTTGTGAATAGAGATTTAGCTTGTCTCATATTTTTCGTCCAGTGACATCACATAATTGCATAACAGACCTGTTATCTGCTTCTTCTTTTTTCAAGTGTCATGTGTTTGTTTTATAAGAAAATAAAGTGTAGTTATTTAGCTTGTACACATTAAAAAGACACTCTTATTTAGATCAACACTGAGATATTATCTTCATCACCTATTCATGGACATGTAGAATTTCAAGCCTGATAAACCTAAACATCGTCTGTGAGGATTCATGTAACTGTGACCCCATCAGGGCCAGCTTGTGCACATCATGACTAATTCCACGGAGTACCTGCTAACTCCCACCATCACAGGCCAGGTAACTTTGTCCATCAAGGCTTGGACAAGGCGTGGTGGTTGTATAAACCTAAGCAGAAAGATGCATGCAAAAATGCACTCCTAAAACCAAATCACATTTGCTTTCATAATAAAAGAAGAAATCTGGGAGGGGGCTGAGGCACAACCAAAGCACTCAACATGAGCCCATACTGCTTAGTTTTGTTTCTCTGGGTGTTAAAAGAGGTCCATACTCCAGAAAAATTGTAATATTGTAGGGTAGCCACCTATTTGTCCTATTTTCAGCAGTCCCCACTTCTGAGTTCTGACAAGAATTATAAATTATAGCATCTATTACTGCAAAATTTCAAGTACTTAACAAGCTTTCAGAAAGCAACTTAAAGGAAAAGTGAAACTAAGAAACAGTCTTGGTCAACATATATACCAATCAGAAACTGTCTTAAGTTAAAGAGTCAAAATGCTTAAGCTTTTACATAACAGTTCACAAGCATGGTTCATGACCATACCTGGTGGACGAAAGCTAGGTTGTGATTGGGAAAATCTCATCCTGTCATCCCGAGGGATTACCTGGAAAGCAAAATGGAAACAAACCAAAAAAAACAGTTTGGTCATAAGTTACTCATGATAAATGAATTTTCAAAGCTGTTGGCATTAACAAATAGATAACTCACCTCTTTTGGCAGCCTCTGGTTCTCAAAAAGAACTCTATCAGATGGCATAGAAGTCTCCATTTTGGGAAGAAAAGGTGGATGAGGAGGCCGATATTTGTTAATATGCATAGCCTCTGGATTTAAAGGAAATTCCTTGGGAGGTAAGGGTCGATTAAGTTGCCTAGGGCTCATCTCTTCCTCAGCCGGAAACCAACCATGTGGCTGCACCCGTGGTGGCACAGATACTTGTAATGGAGTCCCCATAGGGAACTTAGGTTCACTTGATACTTGATCTCTCGTGTCTTGACCATGCTGCAATATAAGTAATCTCCTCCTTGTATCAGGATCTAATTCAGATTCTGGTACCTCACCCTCTTCCCTAGCAGGAGAACTTTGCAAGCTTGTATCCTGAGGACTTATTTGAGTCACTGATGATTTAAGTACAGAAGTCACTTGAGGGAGATGTTGAGTAGGAAAAGGCACCACTGGGCCTTGAATGCTTGGTTGTGAAATAACAGGTGGGACAGGGTACTGGAGAGCTGGTACAAGTCTTGGATCCAAATTTGTCATTTGAGAAGGAACACTTGTTGAAGCCAACATTGCTTCCTGAAAGGCCGAGATAACTAAATATTACGCTACAGTATTTGTCACAAAGAAGACGAGTTCCACTACATGCTAGAAGAAAAAATTACAATGTGTGTACAGAGGAAAAAATTATCAAGAGAGAGCAGAATAACCACATCCAGCACTTCTGAACCTCATGAAAAGTGTGGATACACATACCCAAACTGAGTACAAGATTCAAATATAACATTATTGTACCTTGAGTCTCCTTTCAACCTCACTATCAGCCATTCCATCAAATCCAAGTGAATCCTTATTCCCGTTTACAGCTGAAGGATCATCCTGACCAGCAAAATAATATATTCTCATAAATATTCATAATTATTTGTTAATTGGTGCAAAATTTTATCATCCATATTGTAGATAATCATAAAAACTAAGATCTGTCAAGAGAAATGGAAACTTTTAGATATCATTCTCACTAACCTCCGAAATCAAATAGTTGCTGACATCGGGAGCAGAAGGAACTTGTTTAATATCATCTTCATATGCAACTTCAGATATTCGCTGTAACAGGCCTTCATCAAAATCTCTGCACAAAGTCGGACCAAGTAAGTAAAACTAATTTAGCTACAATCAGATAAAAGAAACTAACCCCAAGAGACAACCAAATCTAAATAAAATCAGATAAAATAAGTTGGACAATAAAGATTGTTGGCACCAGGTAATCTCCTAAAATCTTACTTGAAAAAACCACCTCTAACATTGCAGGCTACATTTCTGGCAACACAAAGGACAGGAACAGAATTGTTGCCCTACAGTAAAATTATTCAAGTACTTCAGAATGTTAACATATAATATAGATCAACATCTCACAGAAACACTAAGAGAATGCGGTACATACTTCAGCTTGAGGGGCAAAATATGGAGCAAATGCAGGAACAACGTGCACTCGGGGTTGATCCTTATCATCCCACACTTTCAAGCGATCATCAATCACCAATGCCATCTTAGGATGACAATTTCCATCTTGGAATACATTGAACAAAGATTTCCTCAAGCCTACAACATAATCATGAAAAGTCAGTGATTAGAGAGAAAAAGAGCAATGGTACTAGCGAAAGTTTGGTAATTTAGAAACTTGCCAGACTTGACACAGACAATACGATCCAAGAGTTCTTGTGAGTTAATCAAGTTTGATTCTGGATCAAGAAGGCGCCACATTTCTAAAGCATAATCTCTTTCAGCCATTGTGCACACATAAACTTCAAAGCGCTTCCGACCCCTTGCAGTCAGATAGCTTCGGAGATCCTCCCAAGCAGGTCTCAATCTCACAAGAACACTAGTATCACGGATCTGCCACGGAAAGAATATGTGATGCATCCCCCCAAAAAAAGGAAGATAAAGCTTCAGACCATAAAACAGTTTAATGCAAAAGAGAAAGGGGAGAAAGAAATGGATAGTCCCATCACTGAACCCCTTTCAACAGTAAACGTAAGACTACAAATGACTTGCATTCCTCATCTGGCAGTCAACGAGTCATCAGTGGACCATAGATGACAAGATTAACAAAACAGGGATAACATGGTATAGACGATAGAGTACAAAGTACACATACCATTGGATTAATACGAGTAAGAATAATGTTTCTATCTTGCAACCTAATCAGGGGTCTGACAATAGGTTGGTGATTATCAGACAATGCGGGGAAAACCTCAGACTGAGATTTGATCACCTTTCCATTGTCAACAACCTGATCATTTTCGGCATATTGCTTTAAAATAATTTTATCCTCCTGATAACGCTTGACCTCAGCCAGCATAACAGAGGCACGTTGCGGATCTGACTCTGAATTTATTTTCCGCTGCAAGGCCTCTATTCTATCCTCAAATGAACGCATTGTGTTGGCAACTATGAGTGTCTCATCAAGATCAAATACAATGCCAAGACACCTGAGGTTTAGCATTGTTAGACAAGAATCATAAATCCCTGATGCAACCTTAAATCCCCAAAAGCAAGGACACTGTCCGCCAATATTCTTAGACTGCATGGCGACTAAATGAAGTTCCTCTCTTCCAAGTGGCATCACTGCAGTCTGCATAAAAAAAAATATGCGGTAATAACTTTGATAAGCGAGCAATTGATATTTGAAAGGGAGACAATGAGAAAGAGCCCAAATAAATACCACGTATCAAAGGAAAGACCTCTCAAAAAATCTAAGCTACAAATGGTACATTTGCGGAAGACGTGGACGATGTATTTGTGAAAAGCTTTCAGAATGTTTGTCTATTTGCAACAATTTGAATAGACCTTTTTATATATGTATAGGAACAATTACAGTAGACCTTCTACATTAAAAGAAATAAACAAAATAGACTTTTTATGTTCATCATATCAGAAAGCTATCAATTGTAAAAGAGCTTCAAATACTCTTTGAGTCCTCTTTCGAGTATAGACCCCTGAAGCAAGAATCCAAGCCTGATATTTACAAAATAAATGCAGAAATAGAAGTAATCTACATTAGATTCAGTAGTTCTTAAAAGAAACCTCAGCTTGACAAGAAATACAAGGACAGATTGCTACTTAAAACTAAGTTGCTCGGACTCCGGTGCGGATCTAGAGGTCCAATTCATCATGATCTAAATTTTAAGATTCGAGGATAGTGATCTAGGTATGGATACGGATGCGGGGGTTCGACTAAAAATAATTCAAATATCTAAAAGTAGAGTTATAAAACCTAAATTAGGATATATTATGTGGGAAGCTTGAGGAGAAAATATTGATAAGAGGGAAATCCCGGAAAGAGCTAAAAGGAAATTTCTATATACAAGGTATTTCATTTTCTTCAAATTCACCTTAACTTTTGTTTAGATTACATAAATCATTAAATCTATCCAGGATTCCTTCGTCGAATATGGTCTAAGTACCAAAATAGATTGACCAGATAGGGTACGGATACCACACCCATGTCGTGTCGAACACGTGTGCGGCACCTAAGGTGAAGAGTCCGAGCAACTTAGCCTTCAACAAAACCCTGCAATAAAACCCTATCCATCAGTCCATCCCTTTCTCAACTTCACACTGCAGTAGACAGCAAAAGGCTCAATCTTGCAGTATCCCATTTACAGAAAAGTAAGTAATCCATTTAGCATTAAAGTCACCAAGTTCATAGAGTTGCCATATATGTAGGTCGCAAATTTTAAGCAAATCTGCAAAGAGTTCTGTTAACTTCCAGGAATAGAATTAGTCTAAAGTCCAAAATTTTCAAAAAAAAATAAATACAAAAGGGTACAAGCCAAACGAGTATCCGCTTCACATCAATTATTTGGTCATCATCCATTTTATCCAGAGTCCAGTTCTTAAAAATAATTAGGGTTTTAATTGTTTTTTTAGTATGTAGAATCAAGAATTTGATTCTTAAAATTCAAGTTATGTTTCATCTGGATATTAATTACTTGTTTCATAAACTATGTTTTTTTCTTCATAATTAGCCAGTCTTGGAAATGATTCGATTAGTTTTATCTTAATTTCTTTTAATTATCTCAAGTTCAAGTTTGTTACTGTCAATTCAGCAATTTGGGGTATACCTTGTTATCTCTGAGACATGTGGAATGCAAAAGAGTGAGCGGCGAGTCTTGGGTCAGCGGCTTTGATTTTGTAGGTTCCAATTTGAAGCTTAATCCAGTGGTAACTGTGTGTAGCACTGCCAGTGGTGGACATCTCTCGCTTGACGGCGAATAGTGAGATATCCTTATTACTTTCTCCCCCCATACCACACCCTTCTCACAGTATATTTCAACTTCTCCCACCAATCTTTCTCCTTCATACAACACCACCGTCGATTTAAACATTTTTCCTTTTTTTTTGCGTTTTTTCTCTGTAATCACAAAAAATTCAAAAAAAAAAAAACAATTTCTATCCTTTTCCCTTTCAGTTTCTCATCGTCAATATAGATCGATCTAGAAATTATGCTTAAAATCCAATCGAAACAGAAAAAAAAAAGTCAGATCTTATCAAATCTTTATCAAATCAACCAATCAAACGTCATCGTTTATCAAATTTCATTCAGATTTACCCAAAAAAATACCCAAAAAAGAATGAAAATTTTAGGGTTTCTTTATAGAAGATGATGATTAAGAGAAGATTAAAAGTAGGGTTTAGATGATTTTTCAGATAGTAGTTGTAGTACGGCGGTGTAGATGACGATGCGGTGGCTCAACTGTGTATTGTGAAACCCTAGATCCACAAGAGTGGAAGGTCAATTTTGTACTTTCTCTCTCTATCTCCTTCTCTCTCTATCTCTTATTACACATCGAGATGCTTGTTGATGATGATATTAATATAGAGGAAGAAATTATAAATTCGTTGCTAATTTCGGCGGAAAATATATTTAAATAAAGATTCTCTGTTATTTTAACTAATACTTTTTCAATTTAAACAGGTTTATCTTTTCTCCCTAAATTTTTCATATATCTTTTAAATATTTTAAATTATCAATTATTATAATTTATAATATTTTATTTTAAGTGATTTATAAATATATAAATTTTATTAATAAATTCTCGATCAAACTTAAATTATTTGTCTCTAGTAAAATTGAAATATGTCACATGAACTATACGAATAATAAATAAAAATAACCTAAATTTAATGAGTGCTTCGGTTACGTCACGTAGGTAATGTGAAAGGAAAGTAATTAAAATAAAAAGTACACTGTACCTGAACCTAGTTCTAAAAAATAATAAAATAAAGGTTTTTTTTTTTTACATATGTACTTGGGAAGAAGTCAATTTCAGTGTTTTATGAGTAATATTAGTTTTCTTTTTCATCAAAAATAATGTTAATAAATTTGACAGTATTTGATGTAATTATTAAATATTAAATATTTGGCAATAGTGTTTAGTTGATAGTTAAAATAGTAATATTATGTAAAGTCGTTATTTCGAAGGTTTTTCGATTGGGTTGGGTTGAATTTGATAATTTACATTTAGGTGTGTTGTTTAATTTTTGATGAAATCATTGAATTATGAGTAATATTAGTTTTCTTTTTCATCAAAATAATGTTAGTAAACTTGACAGTATTTGATGTAATTATTAAATAATAAACATTTGACAATAGTGTTTAGTTGATAGTTAAAATAGTAATATTATGTAAAGTCGTTATTTCGAGGGTCTTTCGATTGGGTTAGGTCTGATAATTTATATTTAGGCGTTTGTTTAGTTTTTGATGAGATCGTTGAAAATAATTTTTTTATTTTATGAAATAGTGATACGATCTGCTTATGATCTACCCTTCGTAGATTCTACTTATAAAGTTTCACTAGATAATTTATTGTTAAGATAAAGTCATAAAAAAAATACTTATTTGAGTTCATTTCATCATTACATGCATGTCGTAAATTCAATACGTATTTATTGCGACATCAAAATCTCCATGAGATTATATCTCGCAAGTTTACCATAAAAAAAACTGTTTGATATGAAGCTATAAATTAGAATAGTCAAGAGAAAAAGTCATCTTAAAAAATTTATGTCGAAAAGCCGATATTTGATATCGATTTTCAATTAAAAAAAAAACAATTTTCCATCATTCCAAGAAAGTAAATTATGATATTTTTAATCAATTTGAACGATTAATGTTAGTATTGACACTCTATAATATGATGAAATAGTCAAGATTTCTCAAATGTTTGGATTTTTTTTAACTTAGTTTTAGAGATTATAGATTGAAAAATAATAAAATAAAACATCGTTTACATTTTTTTAAAATATATCTATACCTGATAAGAGGTCATTTTCAATGTCTCAAAAATAATATTACTAATAAATTTAATAGTATTTTGATATTATTAAATTTTGACAATAATGTTTGATTGAGAATTAAAATCACGAGAAAAAAATCATTTATTTGAGTTAATTTCATTTCAAGAATCATGTAGAAAGTAAAGTTAGTCTCACTATTAACTTATTATGTTATTAACTTGTAAATGTTCCATTAGAAATTTCGGCCAATATAAAATCATAAATTAGGGTAATAGGTCATACTGAAAAGGTGAAATTGACAATTTAATATTAGATATAAATTTTCGATCAAAAATCATATTTCACCATCGAAAGAAAGAGAAATATATACTAACACTACCATTAATAATCGCTAATGTTGATATCGGCAAAATTTGGCAAATCTCCATTATTTTCTAAAAGAATTAATTTTAAAAAATAACAAAATAAGGTATTTATTGGTTTACGAGTACAAATTATTATTTTTAATAGGATTAATAAAATTAATAGTATTTTGATGAATTTCTTAATTATTTAGTATTAGTATTAATGCTTAGTTGATGGCTGAAATAGTAATCTTGTGTAAATTCACAAAAAAATAATTCACTTAATAAAATTAATTTCAACAATAAATGCATATATGTAATAATAAAGTAGTCTCAGTGTCTCATTAATAGCCTATAGCAAGAAATCAAATTTATAAAATTTTATATTTTACGAGTTTACTATAATTTTTTTGTCTTACATAAAACTAAAAATTAATGATAGTCAGGGAGAGAAGTCGTATTAAAAATTTGAGTTTGAGACATGATATTAGAAAATAATTATTTACTATGAACCATCTTCCACCACTTGAACCTGTGGTATTAGCACTCAATAAAATTGATTTCGTCACGATTTTAAATGATATAAAATAGCAAATTATTAATTAAAATTAAATATTATAATCACAGTTTCATTTAATTCTAATTCGTACAAACACTTTGTCATTCGCCTCTCTCCTCGGATTTCTCGCTCGCCAGTCTCTCTCTCGCCTCTCTCACTTTATACAAACACAAATGTATAAATTATGTTTGTGTTTGTATAAAGCGAGAGAAAACTATATATATACATATCTTTTCGTTCACCTCTCTCCCCAAAGAATCTCGCTCGCCTCTCTCACTTTATACAAACACAAATGTATAAATTGTGTTTGTATAAAGTGAGAGAAAATTGTATATACAAATACAAATACATATATTTTCGTCCTATACACTAATAATTATACAAATACAAATCTTCACTTGCTCAGTTCTCTTTTGTCTTTCTCTCTTTCTCGCTTTATACAAACGCAGACTATACAAATTACAATGTATAATTTGTATTGTATAAAGCGAGAGAGATTTGATATACAAATGTTTTATTTCAATTCAATTTATACAAATTCATTTTTTATGCATATATACAAACACAATCATTGATACATATACGTAGTAGTTACATATATACAATTATCTAACCGATATACATATACAATCGATGCACTTTTATACAAACGAGAGGCCTGCCATTGATTTATACAAATCTGATGCTCCTGTCAGCGATTTATACAAATCTGTTTAAAGTTTGCTATGAAGCGCAACTATGCAAACTATAGTTATAACATACAAATATGATTTATATGTTTGCTAAACCTAAAGTTATCTCTTTTTAAAACCCCATAATATTATTTTAGAAATTAATCTTAAAAATGTTTAACTATAAAAAAAAATATCACCGCCTAGATTTTATTTATATAACATATAAAGAAATACAGTATCTATGTCACACGATAAATTATTTATATCAATATAATTGAGTTATGTCAATATCAAGTTGAAAGTTTAAAATTAATACAAGATGATGTGTCAATAATAAAAATATCAACAACCTACAATAGTGTAATTTTAAATTATTTCCAATAGAGAAAGATAAAATTGAATATTTTTTCATGTATAGTAGTATTCAAATTTGTCAAAATGATATCGTTCAAAAATCATTAAGATGCTTACTTAAAAATCACAGGTTAATAGTGAATTATCAGTTGAGAAGGATTATGATCCAACGTAGTCCCATTTGTGCTCGAGAAACCTTTGAGCCAATCTTAGTCCAACTTATTTATAAACTCAATTAATTTTAACCAATTCAAATATTATTCAATTTGCTCATTTGACGTTCAATATTTTTCTTTACGAATATTTTAAGCGTGGCATATTTTATATCATGACAAAGAAATGAAAAACAATAACTTGTTTGATCAAGCAATATGGTACAATGCATGAGGCTGCTTCTCTCTTAATCAGAGGTTTCGAGTTCAAGAATTTGATATGAAAAAATCCTTTATAGAGAACATTGCCTTCCAAATGAATTCCTACGCCGCTATGCGATACAAATTTAAATTAATTAATTTCTAATATGAGTATAGTCATCATATGAAAAGGGAAGAAGGGAAAATTGTATATAATAACAAACTATTAATTCAAATTAAATGTTATAAATATACTTTGATTTAATTGTACCCTATAACAAACTATTGTTATTTTCGCCACTCTCCCTGGTGGAATCTCGCTCGCCACTCTCGTTTGGTGGCAGTCTCGCTCGCCCTCTCTCGCTTTTATACAAATGTATGAAATATGCTTGTGTTTGTATAAAGCTAGAGAAAATTGTATATATACATATATTTTTGTTCCCTTCTCTCCCATCTCCCAGATCTCGCTCGCCACTCTCCCAAATCTCGCTCGCCATCCTCGCCTCTCTTGCTTATACAAACAGAAAACGAAATGTATAAATTGCGCTTCTGTTTGTATAAAGCGAGAGAGAATTGTATATACACATGCAAATACATATATTTCGTCCTATACACTTATAATTATACAGTACAAATATTTCACTGCCCAAATATCTTTTGCCTTTCTCTCTTTCTTGTTTTATACATACACAAATTATACAATTGATCTTTTGAATATAACTGCTTTCTTTTGTATATGTATAGCGAATTATACAACTGTCTTCTTTGTATATGTATAGCGAATTATACAACTGTCTTCTTTGTATATGTATAGCGAATTATATAATTATTTTTTTGTATATGTATAGTGAATTATACATATATATATTTGCTATGGAGCGCAATTATGCAAATTTTGCTATAGCATACAAATATGAATTTTGTGTTTGCTATATGTGAAAATTGCTAAAAAAAAAAATAACAATAACAACTCAAAGAAATGAAGAGTGATGGCTTGTTTGGCCTTTTTCAGCTAATTGGGCTTTGTTCGGCTACTTTTGTGGGCTTTCAAATTTTACCAATGAGCCAACGGAAATTAACGGCAAGTAGAGTTGTGAGTAAAAATCTAACGGTCCCCACCGCGTAGGTGGTCCAAGTCTATATACAATTACTTTACTACCCTCGCTCATCAGATCCCCAAACATACATCCACAAAGTCTCACCGTCCAAAATTCAAATTGAACGGATCAGATCTTTCCCATTCTTGGACCTTTACGTAAATTCTCCTACATGAAAATTAACGCATCTATTTTAATTAGCAAATAAAGAAAGTCTATTTCTCTCTCTCTCACGCTTCCTGATCTTCGCTATTTTCAAATCTTCAAATCAGAGCAAACTCACAAGAACACTTTCTATAAACCCTAATTTCAGGTTCCAAATTACCCCAAATTTTCGGTTATAATTACGAAAATACATCAATATTTGTGTTCTTTAGTTGATCCAGTGATAGGATTTTTGAATTCTCCGTCGGAAAATGATCGTTAGAACATACGGCCGGCGGAGTAGAAGCATGTCCCGGAGCTACTCTGAATCAGGCTTAAACGATGATGTTTCGGACCACACACTTTCTCAGGAGAATTCTCAAGATATTTACAATTTTGGATTTTCATCTCAAGACTCAGTTCACTGGTCGTCGAATTTCAATAATTCAGATCCATACGATGTCGGCTCATCTCAAGGGTGTCAAGAATTGTCGATTTTGCCATCAAGAAAGGAGGATAGGGATTTGGGTTTTGAGGGTCATGATGGGGTTTTGTGGAAACCCAAGAAAGTAAAGGTGTTTGATTGGGAGCCTTATAGTTTGAATTCATCACAAGAATCGGATGAATTTTCGTTTTTACCAGATGGGGGGGAGTATGGTGGCCTTGGGAAATTTGATGGGGGATTACATGAACCGAAGAAGGTGAAGAAGACTGGGAAGGGTAAGGAAAATGGGGTTTTGCAGAAGAAGAAGAAGAAGGTGAAGTCGAAGGAGCTGGGATTGCCTTCGCTGGGGCCCACAGCGACTTTGATGGAGACTCAAGAATGTGGTGAGATGATGGAACATATGGATGAGGTGAATTTTGCGTTGGATGGTTTGAGGAAAGGGCAGCCTGCGAGAATCAGAAGGGCGAGTTTATTGTCATTGCTATCTATATGTGGAACAGCTCAGCAGCGTCGCCTTTTACGGGCTCACGGGTAGTTGAAATTTGGCTTATGAACATTGTTTAGACTTTGAATTTAGATGAGTATAAATATTCTTGTTTCGATAAACATAAATCTTGGTTTCTTGAAAGTTCAGTTATCACAGTGTTGCTTAAATTTCTTAGGTAATTTGTATACACATTTATAGGACATAAATACATAAATATTTCCAGATACATGAATTTTGATGAGCTGACCAAAAAAAAAAGTACAAATTATCTTCAAGTCTTAGACAAATTGTTTGAACAAGAAAATCAATAGGGATGGTACTATGACATGGGAACATGGTTGGTGATGATTCATATAGACGAACCCAACTTGTTTGGGACCAAGGCGTAATAGTTGTTGTTGTTGGGGCATGGCAGTAGGACAGGAGAAGCTTGGCAGATGGGTGGGGAATTCTTACTCGGTGGTGGAAGGAGATATCTATTTCTTAAATGTAGAGTGTGAGGCGTAATTGTCTTCTAGTTTAATGTTTCCCAGTTCTTCCTTTATTTTAGACAATTGTGAATTCCATTACTCATAATAAGCCGACTTCTCCACCCTTCTCCACTTAAATAATTGAGTTGGTGTACTAACCAGGATATGAATTCGTGATGTGCTCTTACCACACTTCCCACGATGAACTTCCTTTTTTGTTGAACCAGAACCTTGGGAGATCCTTGTCCTTCCTTTTAACATCCTTAATTCTTTCTGCTCATATATAATTGTTGAATGTCACTAGTGTTTATCTAGTAGACCAAAACTTTAATTTTTAAACACATAAGAGAAGAAACAATATTAGTTGATTGCTATTTTTACAAAATGACCTCTAGAAAACGTAATAAATTAATTGAAAATGATGAAAGAAGTGACGAAATAAAAGAAAAACAATACTAATGTGCTTAAAATAGAGAGAAATGTATTTTAACTTTACCTTTATCAAAAAAATAGAGAGAAATGTATTTTAATGGGGTGGAATGGGGCAAGGTGCAGAGCGTTGGAGGGGATGAGGGGAGCATATTGGTCTCCTGCCGTGCCCCACCTGACCCCATTATCTTCCCTATAAATGAAGCTACTTGAGCTGATTTATCATGTTCAATTGGATAATTTTTTAGCTTTTAATTAAGCAATCCAATGACAACTTCAGAAGTTCCTTAGATAACAATATTCTGTTCTGGAATTTAAGGTTTAATTCTGCCATCTTGGGTCAGAGTATGTAAGAAAAGTTGTAATAGCAGGCAATCCAAGAAGAAGTGGATATACCCAGCAAATGATCATTGGGATCTCATCAGTAATTTTGAAGCCCTTACAGCGAGTTGCTGACATTGCAAGAGGATGTAACATGAAAGCGACGATATGTCTATCTTTATAATTAGGCTTTATCTACATCAACCTTGTAGGTTTTTTTGGTAGTTCGTAAAATTAGGTTCACGTAAACCATCGTATGAAGATCTCTCTGGCTTTGTTTTGTCTATGGAGAGGATATCCAGCCTAGGTTCATTATGAAGCTTTTACGTTTATAATTGGCTGAATGGTCCTATTGTCCCTGTGGTAGCGTTATGAATAAATCAGTGAGCTTGGATATGCTCAGAAATTGCCAATTAAGCCATTTAATGGGTGTTCCATTTAATTTGATGTTCTAGTATGTAAATCATCAAGTCTGGAAGTACGTGCGCACTAGTAGTTGAGATAAATAATACTTTACACCTTATAGCAGTCATTGGTAACCCATATGAGGATGTCGTTTTGTTTTTAAATTTAGACATTCCTGATGTCTGAATTTCTGATAATCACAATCGCAATTACTTTACCTAAACATATAATCTTTAGGCTAATCCTGAATGTGTATGATTTTCCTTGAATTCAGTGGCCTGATTGTTAATTGTCAACCTTTATTCCCAATTGGTATAACTTGCCAAGATTTTGATTTCAGGATGGCAAAAACTATTATTGATACTGTTTTGGGACTCAGCTTTGATGACTCACCTAGCAACCTTGCTGCAGCAGGTCTATTCTACATTTTGACCAGTGATGTAAGTTGCTTTATCTCTCTAGCAGTGTAGCCCTCTCATTTGGACGTTAGTACTAGGTTATTGCATATTCTGCATGACTTATCAGATAGGTAAAGGTTTTTCCCTGGCTCTAGTTGAAACAGGGTGAGGCAACCCAATTAAGCAAGTGAGGAGGCTGAACCTATTCATTAAATTTGAAAGATTGGATGATTATGTTTGGTAGTTTTGAAGTCTTTATTCTGTCTGCTAGCTGCCTAGTTGTGAGTAACTTTTGCGTATGTGTGATTGGAAATAATCTCTTCTCAGTTGACTTCAAGGCGTCAGTTCTACATCAGATCTATTCTGTTAACTTGTCTTATCAGAAATGAGAACCATGGAATTGAAGAAAGAGAATTTCCCCTTTTCCTTTCCTTTTTCTCTTTTTGGTGGATTGCAAACAATGATACTGTGGATGCTCCTTCATCAACTGATATAATATTGTACTTTTAAATATTTTAAAGTTCATAAAACTTTCTTCCTCCATGTTATTGTATCTGTATGCTAAAATTACTCTTTCATTGCTTAAATTATTGGTATAAGTTATTCTGTTACATGTATTGTTTAAATTTGCAACTTTTAATCAACACAACGTCATTTACTCTCTTATCCTCTATATAAGTAATCTGGGAACTTCTCCATTCCTTGTGTTTTTGATCTTCCAATTTTTTTCAGGGAGGAGACGACCATCTTCTTGATTCACCCAGCTGCATTCGCTTTCTTATAAAATTGTTAAGACCAGTTGCTGCTCCTGCTTCCGTAGCAAAGGCTCCAACTATTGGGAGCAAACTTTTGGCGATGCGCTTAGATGCTGATGTGACTCAAGATTCTGTAAAAGGCCTAGATTCTACTTCCTCTTCAATAACCCGCAAGGTGCAGGAGGTTCTTATTTCTTGCAAGGAAATAAAGCCAAATGATGGAAATGGACATGACAGACCAGAATTAAACCCAAAATGGATTAGTTTACTGACAATGGCAAAAGCTTGCTTGTCGACAATCTCTATTGAAGGTTTGTTTGGCACTTAAAGTGGTCCTTTGAGGGATAATATTTCTTTGTTTCGAATGTCTTTTCTTCTTCCTGCAGTGGAAAAGTCGAGGCTATTTAATAAATATTCATCCTTTAGGTTGGGTGGGTTGGTTGCAATTTTGCTATTGTTATTGGAAGTTAATCTGAGTAGCTTGTTATTCTTTAACTTCTTGAGATTGCTTTTTGGTTGCTACCTGTCTCCTACTAAGAGGTAAAAGTCAGAAAATAGAAGAGCTAAGTAGCTCTGTGCTTTGCTTTTATATTGTATATACAACTTATATGATGGTTTCCTGGTTATTTCCTTAATCTACATTTGTGTTATTTAGTGGCTGTTGCTTTTAGATGCTCGTGCTTTCAAAACTTCAGATCTGACTCTTTTTCTGATTCTGGAAATTTTATCATATAATGTTCTAGAATCTTTTAGTGTGGTACTGTGATACCCATGTTTTTTGCCTGTGTTTCTTATAGTGGCTTACAATTGAATCATTTTTAAGAGATCATATGGAAACTCAAGCTACCTTGACAGTGATTGATCTGTATTTCACCGTTTTTGCTTAGTATAACATAGTTTTCTTTTTCCTCTTTCTGTCTGTATTCACTCAGATACTTCTGGTACTGTGCGGAGAAGTAAGGACAACTTCAAAGAAAAGCTGAGAGAGCTTGGAGGACTTGATGCGGTCTTTGACGTGGCAAGGAGTTGTCATTCTGTTTTGGAGGTGTGAGCCTGTATGCTATTTTCTGTGTTGTTACCAGAGACGAGTCTCATAAATTTGTGACATGTGAAGAGCCAACAATATGCTCTATATTCCTCTTATATTTAAGCTCTGAGTTGGAGTGGTAACATGACCATTTTGGATTGAAAGAATATGATGACTTGTGCTCCCTATCACCCTCTTCATATCCTTTGTTTTTGTCCTGAAGGTTTTAGGTTGTGATTATGATTATATATATGCATGTCGAAGAGAATTTATATGGATTTGACGTTCATCTAGATCTTTTGGTGTACAAATGCAATATGTGTGACTTCAAGGTTGTTATTTGAGTTATCCGTCTTTCGTCTTAGCTCATGCTGTAATCAATAATCGGAAATTTAGATGGGTATTTTGATGTAATCTGCCCTGACATCATTTTCTCTGCAGGGTTGGTCAAAGAAAAGCTCACAGTCTATCTTAGAATCTAAAGATAATACTGCCATAGAAAGTCTGGTGCTACTCTTAAAATGTTTGAAGATCATGGAAAATGCAACCTTTCTTAGTATGGACAATCAGGTAACATCAATATACCTTCCTGTAGTAGACTGCCTTTCTGTATCCTTGAATTCCTGGATGTTGAGTTCACTACCTGTTTTGTTTCAGAATCACTTGCTTCAAATGAAAGGAAAATTTGATAGTCTGAACTCCCCAAGGTCTTTCACAAAGCTAATCTTAAGTGTGATCAAGATTCTCTCTGGTACTACTGCCTCTTATCTTTTCATCCAAAAAAAATAAATAAAAAAATTGACTTTACATTTGTGTTTTCCCTTTTATCATTTTCATATTGCATTTTTTTTGTCCCTTGGCTTATGATGCTTCCTGTCTGTCAACTTGTTTGAACTTTTAGGGTCTTACCTGTGTAGAGCTTCTTTGGGAAGTTCCAATGATGGAAAAGTCTGTGACCTTTCTGATGGAACTGCTCGTGCTTTAGAATTACGTTCACTATCAGATAAGAACGGTAAGCTGTTAATTTTTTCTTTCGGTGAATAGTTAAACTACTTGACAACAACAAGGCTGCTTCTTTTTCATATCCATAAAAGAAATGGAGTAGGTAGGATTGGGTGGGAGGTGGGAATTGGTTAATTGAGTTGGTGGGGGTTGGGGCAATGGTTTAATTGATTTACACTTATCCCTGGATAAACTTGTTCCCTTATCATGGTGTTGCTCTCAGAAGCTCAAAGTTCTAGTGACACAGAAATATCCTCCCCACATTCTTCCCTCTTCTCTGGATTCTCTCACCCATGAATTGTGGTGTGTTAAATTGTAATGCAAGAAACAACTAAAGTAAGAATAGGGTTTAGAGTTTGTGGTTTGGTGGCTCAATTTTGTGGCTCTTGATAGTTTAAAAAGATGCACCTTTATTAGGGATGGAATTCATTTACAGAGTAGACTCCATAGTGAAAGTCAATTAAAGTTTGTCAGGAGGATTCGGAATTTCTGTTTCTAACCAGAAAAAAGATATGGAAGCATGAAATATCACCTTCAATACTGTTCATAGACAGCGTTAAACACTAACAGTAGGCTTATCAATCTAACTCTTTAACTCTTTTAACTTTGTCACCTGTTCTAAAAGCAATTTAGTGCTAGCATTTGGCATTTAGACAAGGAAAAGCTTGATTAAATAGTGAGCGTCCCTGCACCCCATGGCCATGGAGGTTTTTCTTCAGAGTGAAGGGGTCTCATAAAAATCTTTTCTTCTGTTGGATAAACATAAAAAACTATCCAATTTGAATTCTAGACTTGCTGGAATTATGGTGGAAGAGCTACCAATCAAACAGAAAATTCCAGTCTGAATTTTTTATTAGCTAATGAATAATTTCTTTTTTTGTACTTCTAGATGGAAGTTGTCAGATTTTGTGCATTGATTCCTCTACGACATGCTATACAAGTGAAGGTTCCTGTTCCCAGAAGAACTTGGGTGAAACTCAAACTGATCAGATTGGTTCATCCATATCTAGTTTAGAATTCGCTAGCACTTCCACCAGTGATTCTTGGCAGCTTAAATTGAGGATTGAATCTTCCAAGTCTGGGTCATGTAGTGGAACCTCTGAGGACTTCAGTTTTGGGGTCAACAAGAATTCATCAAAAGTGAATTTTTTGATTGGTGATAATCAAAGAATTAATGGAGATAAGAGACTTGAACTTATGGAAGAGAGCCAAGATCCTTTTGCATTTGATGATGATTTTGGACCTTCACGATGGGATTTAATGTCTACTAAGCAAAAGGTGCCTGAAACTCAAATTAGGCAGACATCACTTTTTGAACGTGATGATGAATACCAATCTCTTATTGTGCGAAGCCAGCAAGAGTCAAGTTGCCAGGAGAACAAACCAGAGTCAAGTAGCAAGGAGAACAATCAATCTGGTCAGACCTCTTGTTCTTCTGTTGCTGATGACGAAATGTCGACCCTTCTGGCAGATTGCCTTCTCACAGCTGTTAAGGTGATTTTTCTCACTTAATGTTAATAATTTCTGTATGTTAAAAGGCAATTTATGGTTCTTCCGGTTGTTGATTATGCTATTATTAAGCATGGCAGGCCATTCATCCATTCTCCATGGTTCTCCTGATAGTTGATTATGGAAACACATTGCTTTATGTTGGAATGATATAGTTGAACAAGTCAATGTTTTATATTGCTCAAACTTCTGTGCTATCTCTTGACATGCTAGTCTCTTAATACATATTCAATCAAATGACAGGTTCTGATGAACTTGACGAATGACAACCCTGTTGGCTGTCAGCAAATTGCTGCCGGTGGTGGACTAGAAGCTTTATCTGCTTTGATCGCCAGCCATTTTCCGTCCTTCAGCTTGCATTTGGATCGTAATGGGTCATCAAAATCAAGTGTTGGATCTGATAGTGATGGCCATCTCAATGATCAAGAGCTAGATTTTCTTGTTGCTATTTTGGGTTTGCTGGTCAATTTGGTAGAGAAGGATGGCTGCAACAGGTGAATATTTCCTTTTGATTTATGCTTCAAGTTGTACACTGCAGGCTTTACATGATCAACTTTTGCGACTATTTACTTATCGCTGTATTTTGGATTTCTTTCCTAGCAGTTATTGAGCATTGAGAAAGTGACTGATAATTTGTTGGGAGTTGTTTGTAGTTTCTTCTTGATTATTTGATGCTTGCATATCCTTCCTTATTTGGTACATCCATCATGGAATTCTTCTGTCATGTGGATCATTTTTTGGATAGGGGGCATGCTTATTGTTAGTCATGACAAATGCTACCTTGTATTCCTTTTTCTTGGTACACTAAAGATCATGTTTTTTTTAAAAAGATGTTGATCTCAATCTCCCAACTGAACGCATGTAACAAGTTTTTAGGTCTGAAAATAAAGTCTTTTCTGAAGGAAAAATGGTTCCCAAATTCTTAGAAAAATACTACGAATATTCCATATAACAGTAATCCATGCATTCCATTTTAACTGTTTCCTATTAAATGGATGTGTTGTGGTAGGCTTTGAAGTTGGCAGAATATAAAATATTTGCGGACCCTATGCTAGAGTTGAAATCAGGTGGTTAAGATATAAACTTCTCTTCATATAGAAATGGTTCCTACTCGCACCTTATATTTTTGGTGACATGAAATCAAAAAGTATTTAATGGTGTGTAGGAGGGGGTCTAGAAACAAGTCTTATAGGATTCACATTCTGAAACAAACAGCAGTTTTTTTTGTTTTTGTGTGCAAAAAATGCTCATTCTTTTTGGCCTAGAAAAAATTATTTTCATGTGAATTTGAGATGCCATCTTTTGTAAAAATATGGACAACAGTCTTTGAGCATAATGTGCTATTTAAACGAATTAAGTGTACAGGTTATGCACACATAGTGCCCCTATGAAGAATTGCACCTTATATACTGAAGACAACTGACATCTTTCAAATCTCATTTTGGTAAATTATAAGCCTGTGTCATAGTGTCTCTGTTGCTAAAATTTCATGGAACCTCTTTTATTCAATTAAGGACATCGTGAAATCTTGAAACAAGTAATATTTTCTCAGCATGACTAGTTCAAAATGAGTATTTATGCTGTTGAAAAGTGCAGAAAATCGATCTCATCTGTTATCTATCCCAACAGATCATGCAGCAAATATTATCTGCTAATTGAGAGATGCGTCTTTGTTAAATTTTTCATATACGTGATGATTTCTCATTAATTTTTAAAATTCATCACTTTAGCAAAGAAAACAAATTAAAAAGAAAGAAGTACATCCTGGATTCATTAATTCAATCATTTAACATCGTCATTTAATAGTAGTTTGCTCATACTGGTATGCAGTTTCTTTTGCTGAGAGTGAATTGTCGTCGTGATTTTCAAGTCTCACATTTTCACTTGCAGATGATAAAACACTGATAAACATTTTCACTCATTCTGCTAATGGCAGGTCTAGACTTGCAGCTGCTAGTATTTCATTGCCTGGATCAGAAGGTTTGTTTATGGGGGAGACTCAGACAGATGTTATCCCTCTGCTATGTGCAATCTTTCTGGCAAATCAAGGGGCTGGAGAGGCTGCTGGGGAAGGAAAATGTTTGCAATGGGTATGCCAGATTGCTTTATCCAATTTTTTCGTCTAAATCTCTAGTCCTTTACTGATTTGCATGACTATTTTTATTTTGTTTGGTCCTGAGTCTGGAATTTTTGGGTTTTTTCATATTGTTCTCCGTTTATTCTCCATATGATTCACAGAGGAGTCAATCACCTAGTGGTAAATCTAGACGGCAACTCAAAATCTGATTCCTTGAGCTTGCTTTATCAAATTGATTAAGTATACTGAATGTTCATTAAATGTTTTCCATTTTCCAAATCTGCTTAGTGATCCCAGTTTTTGATTGTCAAATTCTACTTGCTTATGATTTCACTAGAATTTTAGCTTCATGCGCTCTTAACGGGACAATGAGTTTAGCCGGATATAAAATCCACTTGGGATGAGGTAGGGGCAAGAGAGAGATTTCAGTTGATTGAGCATGAAGCAAGGTTAAACTAGTGATTACTTTCAGCTTTGACCATGTGGCTACTAAATTGAATGTGGTTGTCTTGTACAGGATGATGAAGATGCTGTACTACAGGGGGAGAAAGAAGCTGAAAAAATGATTATTGAAGCATATTCAGCTCTCCTTCTTGCCTTTCTTTCAACTGAGAGGTTAGTTATGTCTGAAGAAATTACTTTTTCTGTCTGTTATCTCTCACTTAAATGGTTTCTTATGCTTTTAATCTTTCTTTGCACCAGCAAGAGCATACGGCAGGCAATTGCTGGTTATTTACCAGATCATAAATTGTCCGTTCTTGTACCTGTGCTGGAGAGATTTGTGGTATGTGATCTTGTGTGGTTCTTTGAGTTGATAAAGCATGATAATAGAAATTGTATAATTTTCTCCCAACTTTTATAAGTTGCATTCAATATTTCAATGTTCTCTTACCAGCCATCGTCAGGAATGTCTCATTAGGGCCCTAGTCCCAGGGCTTGGATTGTCAGTAAATTCATGATTTCTACAAGAAAAACTTTAATATTGATGACGTTGCTTTCCTAGTGATTTTTATATGTATTTATGTTAATTTGTATTCTTTATCCAGGAATTCCACATGACACTGAACATGATTTCGCCGGAGACGCATTCAACAGTGCTTGAAGTTATAGAATCTTGTAGGGTTAGGTGAGAGCAGGAGATCTCTCTATTGTTTCCTTTTCCTTCCGCGTCTTTTCCTCGAAGATGGTAACAATGAGACTTTGTACAGCATAACCTACCTTTCCCTGCAGCATTGGTGGTGGTCCATTGGTGCATTACAAATCCTATCTCAGGATTTTTGTGTCATGGCCTTTGTTTGTCTATGATTTCCAGTCTTTAGAGAAATATATTTTTTTCCCCTATTTTCCAGCCGATTGTCACCGTGTTTTGGTGTGGGCTGAGATACTTGTACATGATGAAAGATTATGAATATGTATCGCGATTGTAATTTGTAGTAATTTTTTAGTGATGGTTTCTTCCTCTCTGGCAGCTTGTTATGCACTTTTATCTTTCTTTTTTATTAGTTCTGAATTTGGGTTGGAGAGAAAAAAAAACTAATATTCTCTACTTTTGCTGCTTTACCATGTTTGTTTCGCGCTGAAGTTAGTCATTTGATGTGGTGTATACGATATAATAATTTCAAGATAAAATGTAATAAGATCATTTTGTTCCCAACCAAACGGCAGGTTTAAATTCATGTATTCTGAGATTTGAGAAATTGCGAGTTAACTCTACAAATGAAATTGGGATTGAAAGAGTAAAAACTCGCCCGCCCTTGCAGGATTTAAGTTTTGCTTTATAAAAGGGAATTCGAATAAAAGTTGAATTAATCCACCCTTAGGTAATTAGTCAACATTCATAATATAACATAACAAGAAAGAGAGATGGAACTTAAGGGTGGCAACAGAACCGGGAGGTACCGGTACCGGTTCCGGTCCGTTCCGGTCCGTTACCGGTTCCGTCTCGGTTCCGGATAGTGCCGGTTAGATCCGGACTTGTTCCGGTCCGGGAGGGGTAACGGGACGGAAACCGGGATTTACCGGTCCGTCCCGGTCCGGTCCGGTTCGGAACTTTTTTTTTTTTATTTTTAATCTGAAAATTTGAAAAATAGCCGTTGAGAGCCGTTGGGCAACGGGTTTTGGGCCCCACCAACGGCTCTTTCACTCCATAACCCCCCATTTACACCTCCCTACCCCCCAAACTTTTTTTAATACCCCAAACTTCTTAAAACTACATTTTCAACCTTTTTTTTAACTATAAATACCCCTAATCTTTCATTCTTTTCACTCACAAAAATATCTTATAATCTCTCTACTCTCTACTCTCTAAATTCTCTTATTCTCGACTTCTCGTTAAAATTACGAATTTGATCTTTGGAAATTGGAGCTTCAAAATTCAACTTTCAATTTTCGCCTTCCGGTCATACACGTCTACTTTTTTAAGTAGACGTTTGGTACATTCGTTCCAACTCACTTTTCATTTAGTTATTTATTTGTTTACATTTAATTATTTATTTTGTGAGTAATTAATCTCTAGTCTCTACTTATTTAGTTGTTTATTTGTTTAAAACTTTGCTAATCATTTTCGTATTATATATAATTTGCTCACTTTTTATATTTTGAATATGGATTTTGGAAAAAACATTATTGAAAAGGGTAAAACAACCATAGTTAATTCGTTCACTAATTTATCTAGCTCAAAATCCAAGAAAAATAAAAAAACCGGTAGTACTTCTCAATCTAAAACTAAAAAAACTTCTCAATTAAGAATAAATACGGATGATTATACGCATGTTGATGAAACTGTTTTTAATATTGATAGTAATAGTGGATTAGATCCTTATCATGAACATTTACAAAGAAGATTTGGTAATTTTGAAGAGGAATTACCTGAAGATGATGAACATGATGTTAATGATTATGTTGATAGTTTTGATAATAATGTTGATGAATATGATGATGATGAAACTGAGCCACCGTCGGCTACTAGTCCCCCTCCCAATCCCTCTTCCCCGGCTCCCGCTCCCTTTCGTTGTCCTGCTCCCATTCCCCCCGTGCATCCTAGGACTAAGGTAGAACGCGCTAAAAAATCAGTTGTGTGGCAATTTATGACTCAGAATGAAGATAAAACACAAGCTATTTGTAATAAATGTAAACATAGAATGAATCATAAAACTGTAGGAAAACAGGGTGGGACGGGACATTTGAGTAATCATTTAATGTCATGTTGTAAAAATGAATTTTTGCATGCTAAAGCTGTAGCCGAAGCTAAAAAAAATGGTACCACCCTTCCTGAAAATGTAGGAGTAGATGGCTCTAATATGGTCCAAACACAATTAAATCCTTCTAATGTTTCTGGTTCTAGTATACAACGGTCATATAGTAGAGAAAAAGATCTTGAAGAATTAGCTAAAATGATTGTTGTTATGGGTTTGCCATTTAGTTTTGCTGAAAATCCCGGTTTTATTCATTATATTCAAATTGTGTATAATCCACATTTTAAAGGTTTTACTAGAAATACAATTAAAAAGGCTATCTTTGATTATCAAGCTCAACATTTTCAATATCTTCGTTGTTTATTTTATTATAACAATTGTAAAATAGCTATTACTTCTGATATGGGCCGTAGTGTAAATGGTAATGATTATTTCACAATTACTGCGCATTGGATTGATGAAAATTGGACTTTGCAAAAAAGAATTTTAGGTTATAAATGTTGTGAAATGCATAAAACCGGTAGTTATATAGCTCAAACAATTATAGATGTTTTGCAAAACTATGGAATTTGTGATAAAATAAGTAGTGTCACATTAGATAATGCTTCTAATAATAGTAATGCTGTTGAAATACTAAAACCGTCTCTTTGCCCTATTTATATTGATGGTTTTCATATTAGGTGTGCTGCACACATATATAATTTGATTGTTAGAGATGGTATAGCAATATATGATGATGGTTGCACAAAAGTTGAAACTGCATGTCATTTTATTTTTAAATGTCAAGTTAAGTCTAGACGTAGAGATTTTGAAAATCGTTGTCGTGAATTTAATCTTCCACCTAGAAAAATTCCAAAATCAGTGTGTACAAGATGGAATTCTTTATTTGAAATGCTTGAAGTTGCTTATGAATATAGGAAACCTTTACAAATGGTTTGGAATGCTCATAATTCAAATATGACATATAGACTTGATGATAATGATTGGAATGACATAAAAGAACTTATAGAATTCTTAAAAGTTTTTTATTTAACTACAAAAAAAATATCTGCACTTTATTATCCAACTATTTGCTCTGTTTTACCTAATATTTGTGCTATTTCTAGTAAATTTTATAAATTCAAAAATAAACCAAGATTTGAACAATCTGTTAAGAAAATGATTGAAAAATTTTAAAAATATTTTATTCCTATTCCTCAAATTTATTTAACTGCTTGTTTGTTAAACCCACATTACAAAGATGAAGGTGCATCACGAATGGTTGATAAAATATATTTTAATTTGGGTATTGATAGTGAAGATGATGAAACACCTAGTTGTCAAGATGTTAAAGATAATATAAAAATTGAAGCTAGAAAATTGTACGACTTGTATAATTCTAATATAAGGAATGTAGTACATAACGAAGAGCCTCAAAGTTCTAGGAGTAGATATAAGGCGAAATGGTCTGACGGACGCTTATACTTGTATCAATTTGTATTCTGGACCATTCTACTTAATCATTTGTCAACTGAACCCTTATACTCAATTAAAACGAGACTTTTAAGCCCCTCCAACCATGTGTGTAGCTCACTCTCCTTTACATAAATGACATGTCATATCCATGTCAAATATATTAATGCCATGTCATAATTATCTCATAACTATTTTTTAAAATTATTAATCAAAATTATTTAATAAAAGGTAAAATAATAAAATTTTAATTTTTTCTTTAGAGTACTACCAAAAATTGTAACTCCGACGAACTTCACCATTTTCTGTTCAACTTTTTGGTGAACTTCATTTCTCTGATTTCATGTTCTGCATTTTCATATGTTTTATGTGTTTTGTTTGATCTATTGATATGTTTGTTTAATGAGCGGAAACAATGGTGAGCTATAATGAAAAAAATGAAAACTCCAGACATCCAATTTTTCCCATTTTCACGGCCAAAATTTACGGAGAAAGCCATTACCACCGTCGTCGCCACTTTTGCCGGCGAAATGACATATACTCTCTCCCTCAAATGTATACATCTCCACCACACACCATCACCATTTTCCTTTCCTCCTCCAACCTCCACAAAACCAACAACCTAAGTCATCACACCATCAGATCTAGCCGAAAAACATCTTCGCCGCCATGACCTCGCACCCTCACCCACTTCGTTCTCCTCTACATTGACCACTGCCGCCTCTCTCTCTCTCATTCCACTGTGAAACAGTGGTCTCCGGGGTGCACCACCAACGTCGCTTCTCTCTCACTCCACTGCGATTCAGTGCTCCGGCAAGTACCACTAGCGCCGCTTTCTCCCTCTGCGGTGAATCAGTGAACTCAAATGTGGCCAAGATCTGGTAAATTGATCTTAATAGATTGTGAAGAAGGAAAAAAAAGGTTGGGTTTGGGATGAAAATGGTTGAAAAAGATGGGATAGTGGGAGAAGAAGAAGGAATTTTTAATTAATTGTTTTTTAAAAAATTATTTCTTTTATAATTTTAATTTTTTTAAACCCAAAAATGTCATTCACTCTCCTTAAGAGCGTGTAGTTACACACTTTTGCCAACTCAGACATTTTAATGCCACATAAGTCTGGTCAATGGTCAGAGGGATTTGTTAAATTGTGTTTTATTGAGTATAAGGGCTCAGTTGACAAATCATTAAATAGAATGGTCCAGAATACAAATTGATACAAGTACAAGGGTCCACCAGACCATTTCGCCTAGATATAATAATGAAGATGATATTGATGATATGATAGATTGTATTATTGAACTTTCTCATAATGATAGAAATGATTTTGATGCATATATTAATCAAAATACAGAACCTACTACTATTGATCTGCTAGAATGGTGGAGCAATCGCGGCAAAGGATTTCCAAAACTACAACCGGTTGCTCAAGATGTGTTAGCTATTCAAGAATCTTCAGTAGCTTCGGAAGGCGCTTTTAGTGCAACAAGATTTCAAATTGGAGAGCATAGATATTCATTAGCAGCAGATAGCTTGGAGATATCCGTACTATTTAGAGATTGGATTAATGGCGAGAGAAGGAGTTATGGTCGTCCACCTCTACCGACCAAATTTGAAAATGACGTTGATGAAATAATGCTAGATTTTAGTGATGACGGCATTGATGCAATGGAAGAACTAGCTAATCAACCAATTCCAGAGCATGTTACTAGAGAAATGTTAAATGATTTAAAAAAAGATTTCCTTGGTAGCATGAACTATTAAATTTAAATGTCTATTAGTATGAGTATAATAATTCGAGGTCTAATTCAAACAGAACCCTTCCTAGAAGGTGGCTGTGTAGATTAGATTTTTTAATACTCTACTAATATTTTGTAACTCAACTTGTACTATTTAATTAATATTAATAAAAGTATAGGCTATTCGCCTTAATTTTTTTTTATTATTGTCTTCAAAAGTTCAAATTTAACTTTTAAAGTGTGAAATTTAAACTTTTATAGTTTTAAAGTTTGAATTTAAATTTTCAAACTTTTAAAGGGTGAAATTTAAACTTTTATAGTTTTAAAGTTTGAATTTAAATTTTCAAAGTTTTAAATTGTGAAATTTAAACTTTTATACTTTTAAAAGTTTGAAAATTTGTATTTAAAACTTTAAAAGTATAAATTTTTAAGTGTAATGTTCCTAATTTTTTAATTTTAATAAAAAAATATAATTTATAACGGTTGGACCCGGTTTCCGGTCCGGGACGGGTACACGTATTTTTTTCCGGAATTACCGGTTCCGGCCCGTGGTGCCCGGTTCCGTTCCGGTTCCGGAACGTCCCGGTCCGGTAGTTCCGTTACCGGTTCCGTTGCCACCCATAGATGGAACAAGGCTTTCATAACATAATAATTTCATCTTTCAGTGCCTGCTTTTATAGGAATTGCAGGGTCACTGCAGCAAAATATTACATGTAGTAGAGCACAACTAGGACATACTGAAGGTTACTATTCTTAGTAGTCGGAACTTGGAAAAACAACAACTACTTATTGGATTTTCTAGTCTTAGTAGATGGAGCAACAACAACAACAACGAGGCCTTACTGAAGCTTACTATTCTTGGTGAGGAATTCGAGCACGAGTTGATTAACTTCGTCAGGTAGTTGTTCTTGAACAAAATGGGTTCCTTCTGGTAAGTTAACTATCTGCAGATTGGGGACTAAACTTTTGAGGACTCCACTACTAATGTAATCTTCGATTCCTGGAAATTTGAGGAAATAATCTTTCTCTCCCTTGATGAACAGTGCTGGAACGTGAACGGTTGGATCTGTAATGTTGACTTGTTCATGCAGTGACCTATTGAAATAAACAACCAAGAAAAGAAAGGAAAAAAAATCAGGAAAGTGTTCAGTATTAATCAACCAGCAAAAAAAAAATGTTGCTGCACCAGCGTCAGATCCTCCAAAGATACACAGGCTTTGGAGGATCCGACACATACCCAATGGTATTTTTGAAGACTCTAAGCAACATAGAATAAAACATACAGTAGATGTTTGTGCATGATACCTATAGGGAACCTGCAAAGCAGTTCGGAATCCAGAGTTCTCATACAAAGCACCATATGCAGTCAGGTCTTCCTCAGAGAACCAAGGGGGTAGAGGAGTTGAAGGTTGCACAATGTCCATGATTTCCTGATCTTCATTGGCTATCGGTAATTCACTTCTGGAGAAAAGAATGTATACATTCTTCACTACTGTTTTGGCATCAAGACGACCAAAATCAGCTTCAGCTCTCCCAGGCACCTGCAAACAATTAAAATGTATACATCTCCAAGATTGACTAAGAGAGAGCTATAAATGATAATCATGACGGAAGAAAATTAGAGATAAAAAACATATTAACGTACCGCAAATCTCGAAATATAGAAGCCTTCAGGGAGGCCTTGTTTAAACTCAAGAGGTTTTGGAGGCAAAAATGGCACCCCCATAACAATAAATCCAGAGACTCTCTCCTTATGGAGAATGGAAAAATACGAAACGACAAAAGATCCAAAGTCTTTACCGACGAGAAAAACCTACATTATTGAGCAGGCACGGAGATGAGAATAGGAACAAAGATATAATCTTCAACTTATAACAACTAAAATTTCTATCCAAACAGCAACGTTATATGGTCGAGCTATAAAGAATTATGAGCTTAGGCCACCTAAGTTAGATTCTATTCCAATCACAAAATCTCTTGATAGTTGCTGAAGAGTCAATGCTTTGATTTTAATTCGATATATAATTTGTAATTTCTTCATTTTTGTCAGAACTGAAGCCCATATGTCCAATTCAACAAAACTGCTAGTTCAAATACTACATCAAACCTCATTGAACCCTCCTCCTTCCCCGGGAGTTTCATTTTTATGTACAAGAACAATGATCCGACGAGGTTAATCAACTCGTGCTCGAATTCCTTACTAAGAATAGCCAACCTTGAAAATCATCAGTAAGGCTTTGTTGAAGATTTTTCAGCAGTTTGGTTTGTTGCACCTGTCTAGGAAGTGTGAATGATCAGTCCATCTTTTATGGTCTGTCAAGTCTTGAACAAAGCCAATCTAAGCTACCGAAGTGTTCTAAAAATATAGTAATAATACGTTTAGAATACTTCAGTAACTTACACACTCTTTTTATTAATAACAGTATCATCCAGACTACCTTATGCACACCTCGACTAGTACTTAAAAGCATTCTTTCGATCCCCTGAGTTATTTCTAATTCTGAATTTAAATTCTAACACCTCCAACACTGTGTGGACAAGTAAAAAGGGTCATTTGGTATGTGTCCTTATACAAGCTGCATAGCAGACTTGTAATTCTTTACTACCCTATGTCTCATCTTACACTTTTTTTTTATAACTATGGTGTCCAGGCCAGTACCTCAACAAATTCCACGAAAACCTGTCACCTCCCACCAGCAATATCAACCAGATAATTATGATTTCTTCAAACACTAATCTAGTTTATAGTTATAAAAACTTCTTTTTGCAAAATTTAAGAAGATTAAAAGTACCTTAGAGATATTAAGAGCATCAAGAAGTGCAAGGAGGTCATTGTTCAGATCCAGAAATGTGGTTTTCTCGGGTTGGGTTGGTTGATCCGACAACCCATATCCTCTAAAATCGGGTGCAATAGCTCTGTAACCCGCTTTGGCTACAGCTAGCATCTGGTACCTCCAAGAATACCAAATTTCAGGGAATCCATGTAAGAACACCACAACTGGGGAAGACCCACTTCCAATTTCAGCTATATGAAGCTTTAGCCCATTCACTTCAATGTATTTGTGCTCTATTTCTTCCATTTTTTGATCTATTTGTAAGAAGATTGCTCAAGTTTGTTTGGGATTTTATAATTACTTTCAAAGCCTGAAGCAGATAGACTGAGTAAGAAAAAAAAGCATCTTTGCCCCAGCATAGCTGTGTGACAAGTACCTTTCATTAATTACAAGTCTCGAATTTGAGCTTTTAAGTATAAAACATCTTTATTAAAAAGCGTTTTACTTAAAAATGAAATTTTTAATAACAAGAATTTAGTTCGATTCTAATACGAATACGGATGATTATTTTAAGAAAAAAAAGCATCTTTGCAAAATACTATCAACAAATTCATAAAATTATTCCTGGCAACTTTTTGCTATACATAATTTTATAGTTGTCATTATTAGTGGAAGTTTAGACTAAAAATTCAAACTTTATAAATTTTAATAGTAATTAATTTTTATTTTTTTAAAAAAAATAAGTATAAAAATAACCGCATCTCGGCCGAATCATACCTAACCTTCTAGCTTCCCTCTAATTTTTAGCTCTGTTTCGTCTTAGTTAATGCATTTTATCTTTTTAATGTTTTAAACTAAAGTAATTATTTCTTATATTTAGAAATAATTTCTTTTAAACTTTTCATTGTAGTAATTTATAGCTACTTAAATAGTACAAATATCTTATATCTTATCTTTTATAAATTTCCAGCAAAGGTTTTATTTTTTTCTTTTAATTCTTATGTTTAGACAAGCATCTTCTAATAAAAAAAGACGAAAAAAATAATAGCAATAGTATATCACATTGACTTTATTTCATAATCGTGTTTTCCATTGTCTATTTTTTTCTTTATTGATTATAGGTTTGCCGGCCTAATTTCATTAAATGCTAGGTGGTGGGGTACAGGGGCGACTCAATGGTGTTAAAAAAAAGATATGTGCCTTAGGTCCCGAAATTTAAGGGGCCTCATTTTTAATAATAATAGGTTATAAGTTATTATTATTTTTAACAAATATTGAATACTATTTGTAGAAAAAGTAAATTTTCATGAAAAATGAAGGAATTATTAGAAGAAATTTGACATATTTGGAGTACTATATCTCATGATAAATAATTTAAAATAAGAATGGTTATATTATCAATTGAAAACTAGAACAAATCAATTATATAAAAGTTATTAACAATTTAAGTTTAAGGCTCAGTTTGATTTTTGCTTTAGGCCACTAATATGCTTGAGCCGCCCTGCCCCTGGTGGGGTATCAAATGATGCGAGTTAATATGGACAATTATTGACTAGTTCCAAAGTTATATGAATTGTAATGAATTAACAGGTGAGTTATAATTTCATCTGATCAGTTTCTTGTAGGGCAATATATAAGAAAAAAAACAGTGTCTAACAATTTTTTTTAAGAATTATGACTATAGATATAATATATCAAATAAAATTATCTTTTTCATAATAGGGCAAATTTTGTATGATATTCTGGACGTTATCATATATCTGTCATCTTCTTTGACGAAGGCATGTCTCAAGAAAATCCTTACTAATTAGAATATTATTAAAGAATCATACGTTAAGTTTGTGAAGCAAGTGAGTTATTTTTTTTTGTTAAGCAAGTGAGTTATTCATTATCCTGTCTAAGACAAGTTCAATTAGTATGTATTTATTTGCCACTTAATAATCACTTTTATCTAATTTTGTAAAAATAAAAGGTACGTTTATCCGTCTAGATTTCTACTTGTTTTTGTTTCTAATGTAATTGTGTAGTTAATTGGAAGCTATAGGTACACACAACCAATAATACTGGCACTAAACCAGGCTATGACGCTCATGACAGAAGGTAAGCCTCGGAATAGAGGTGCACATTATACCTTAGGTAAATTCCCCGTTAGACGGAAAGAAGAAAGTTAGGATCTTATAAGCATGAATTCAAAATCACGTTGAGACGTCTTTGGATTAAAATCCAAGAAGGCCTAAATCCAAGCCAGACAACACCTTAACAGTTAGACCAAAATAATTTTAAACTTGTTGATGTTGTATAATTTTCGACGAAAGAGATATTCAGATGAATCTCCTTGCACACCCATAATTTTAATAAAAGATGGACTGATCATTCACGCTTCATAGACAAATGCAACAGATCAAACTGTTGAAAACTCTTCAACAAAGCCTTGCTGATGATTTTCAAGATGGGCTATTCTTAGTGAGGAAGTCGAGCACGAGTTGATTGACCTCATCAGGTAATTGTTCTTGAACAAAATGTGTTCCTTCTGGCAAGTTAACCATCTGCAGATTAGGGACTAAACTTTTGAGTCCTCCACTTATGTAGTCTTGGACTCCTGGAAATTTCAGGAAATAGTCCTTCTCGCCCGCGATAAACAGTGCTGGAACATGAACTCTTGGATCTTTAATGTTGGCTTGTTCATGCATTGACCTCCTATTGCATAATGAAATTCATCATCAACAAGAGGAAAAATATGATATAAGGAAAGCGGTCAGTTAGCCATGGAATTAATTTATAAAACTCAAATTTTCAGTCAATTCATGAATGTTAGACACACAATGGAGCAACGAGGCTAGCACTTCAGCTTAATTAGTATTGTTTATAATAACTTTGTGTAACATATGAGTGTGAGATAGAGAAAAGCTGCCGTGGTACCTATAAGTAACCTGCAATGCAGTTCGGAATCCAGATTTTTCGTACAAAGCTCCATATGCAGCCAGGTCTTCCTCGGAGAACCAAGGGGGAAGAGGAGTCTATGGTTGCACAATGTCCATGATTTCCTGATCTTCATTGGCTATTGGTATTTCACTTCTGGAGAAAAGAATGTATACATTCCTCACTACAGTTTTAGCGTCAAGGCGACCAAAATCAGCTTCAGCTCTCCCAGGCTCCTGCAAAGAAAATCTATTGGAGATCAAATAGAGATAGGATTGATATCATGGAGAATGTAAATCAGAAAGCGAAAACATACCCTCCAACGTGAAACATAGAAGCCTTCGGGGAGTTTTTCAGAGAAATTGGCAGGTTGTGGGGGCACAAATGGCACTCCCATGGTAATAATTCCGGAGACTCTCTCCCCATGGAGAAGAACAAAACGGGAGAGGATAGCATATCCAAAGTCTTTGCCAACAAGAAAAACCTACATTATTGGGCATACAAAGAGATGAAAAGACACACGCCATAAGAGATAGAGAGAGCGAGAGAGGACAAAGGGAACAAAAAGCACCAACATATATGTTCTTATTTCACCTAAAATTACCGAGAACAAGGAAAAAGATCATTTTGGTTGAGTTATAACTATATGTAAGCTTTAAATTAAGAATAACTATAGTTTTGTATAAACTTAGGATGCAAGTTAACAAAATACAATATCCGAATAACTAAAGTTATAACAAGCTTGAGATTATGTTGCAATTAACTAGAGCAATAATGCAAATAGATTCACTAAAATCCTAGTGTATTTAATTATTAAAGCTAAAAAAAGGCTAGTTTCTGTTTATGCTTACTCAAGCAGTCTAAACATATTCGTCCTAGTTCATTTGCAATAGACAACTTAGGTTCCCCTGTAATAATGATAGCGCGTCATTCCTTGAATCGTAAAACATTTGATTTTGACACTTAGCATCTTCAAGCACTCTTACAGACCTCCTAACTAACATTTTCGACTTCTTCTTTTTTTGTTCTTTTAAGTTTTAACTCCACCAATAGCATCAGTGCTAAGTGTGCCTTGGTGCAAGTTCCATAGCCCAGTTTTCCTTTTTTACTTATTTCCTCCATTCCAAAAAAAAAAAAAAAAGAATGATACCAATCATCATTGAGTAGTCAATCAATATTCCCTTTTGGCTTTCAAGCTTCTTTTTTCTAAAGAAAATTAACTGCAATTTGATTTATACAACTACTACTATCTCAAGTAATTGCAAAAGATATTCTATTTTATTCCAAAAGTAACAGAAAATGGCAGCTGAATAAAAAAAAGAAAAAGATGCAGGCCATCAATTTCGATCCAACCTTCTTTTGTTACAATAATCGTGGTATCCAGACTACCTTAGCACCTCGACTAATTTCACGGGTACCTTCTACCTATAACTATAAGACCACGGATACCTGCTACTCCCAAGCACAGGTACCCTTTTTTGCCTCAGCTGAGTTTTGAACCCAAGCCTCAAAAATCTTAAAAGTAGTTTAGTTGGTTTACTACCTAAACTTTCACCTGCATGGTTAATGCTGATTCATTTAAAAACAAAAAAACTTGAGACTCGACCCAACCTTGTTGTTTACCGAAGGAGAGTGACTCTCTCATAAAAATCTCAGAAGATTGAATGAATACCTTAGAGATGCTGAGAGCATCAAGGAGCGCAAGGAGGTCACCAGGGGCGGCTCTTGCTTAGAAAAATTTAGGCACATGCCTTAGGCCCCCAATTTTGGGAGGCCTCAAATTTTTACCAAGAACAAATTATGTGTTTTTATTTTTATAAAAATAATAATTATTTATAATAAATTATTTTATAATCCTTAACTCCACTCAAATAGAAGAAATCAAGAAAACATTGTTTTGTCTTATTACATTTCTAACATTCACATTATTTATTTATTCTAAAACTCCTTTTTCACTCTTTTTCTTCAAATCTTTGATAAGTTAAAGTAATACTCTATCAGAAATCTGAATCATTAGTCGAACAGTGTTGAACAAAGTGAATCGCAATTTTTTTTTACTTATATTTTCAATCAAAGTTAGGTATATCAAGTTATCAACATCTTGAATCAGATTCTATGGTTCTAACTCTTATTTTGCTTAAAGTTTGTCAACTTATTCCGTAGAGAATTATGTAACAATTCATATAATGATTGCTTTAGTAAAAGGATATTTTTTCGTATTGAATTGATAAAATCTTCTAAAATTAATTAAATTTTTTTAAAAAAGTACTCAAATAAATCATCTATTAAAAAGGTGAAGTAATAATGTGCATCTAAACAATTAGAAAAATAATTTTTAAATAAATATGTATGAAATTTTTTAGGCCTCAAAGAAAATTTCGCTTTAGGCCCCCAGTTACGTTGAGCCGCCCCTGGAGGTCACTGACAAGATCGAGAAATGTGGTTTTCTCGGGTTGAGTTGGTTGATCCGATAACCCATATCCTCTAAAATCGGGTGCAATAGCTCTGTAACCCGCTTTGGATACAGCTATCATCTGGTGCCTCCAAGAATACCAAATTTCAGGGAATCCATGTAAGAACGCCACAACTGGGGAAAACCCACTTCCAATTTCAGCTTTAGACCATTCATTTCAACGAATTTGTGATCTATTTCTTCCATCTTTCTCTTTAAAACTTTCAGTATGTTGAGAACTGAGGCACCAAAGTGACCGACTTTGGAAATGTCAAAAAGTTGGAGATTCAAAGTTGATACTTCCTCAGTCCAATTTAGCTCACAACTTCCCAAATTTGGAGATTCAAATAAATTTTTGCTACATCCTAACTTTTTATATAGTGTATAAAAAAATATATTAATTTATTAATTATTGTGAATTGTAATTTTTATATACTTAAAAATATTTTATGTTTGATTTTATGTAAAAAATAAATTTAGATTTTTGAAATTCAAGTTTTACAACATAACTTGAGATAGAAAGAATTGTTTAGCATCGTACCTAAATATTAATGAAATATGAGTATAATTTATTTAAGAGGAAAAAGTAGTTTATTATTGGGAAAATTGTATGAAATAGCAAACTATTAATTCAAATTAAATGTTATAGTCATAGTTTATTTTAATTGTAATTCGCAACAAACATCTCTTTTTTTTGCCATCTGATTCGGTATACAATTAGTCATTTTCGGTATACAATTAGCCATTTTATAAATTTCGGTATAAAATGTATAAAATGTGTTTGTGTTTGTATAAAGCGAGAGAAAAGTGTATATACAAATACAAATACATATATTTTTGTCCTATACTTATAATTATACAAATTACAATGTATAAATGAATTTATACAAAACTGAACAATTTGTATAAAATTGGATGTTTGTAGGAAATTATACAAATCAAAAGCTCCATAGCAAACATAAAATTTGTTATGGAGCGTAATTATGCAAACTATAGTTATAACATACAAATATGATTTTTATGTTTGCTATATGTGAAAGTTGCTCTTTATTATTTATCTTTATAAATATGGATAATATGAATTATATAGTATATTTATTATTTTCCATCATTTTTATATGCATGGGAAAGAAATTAAAGCACCAATTAAATGGAATGAAATGAATACTAACTTGTCCAATTTCTTGAATTGGAAAATTATGATTTTTTTATTTTATATTTGGGAATAAGATAAAGTTCATGTTTGTTCATCATTACTAAACTAAGATTGATAAAATAAATTGTTTCTATTATTTAAAGCAAGAATTTTTGAATTTTAATTAATCAAGTTTGAAAGTGAACATTTAAATGATACAGAAAAAGAAAGAAAGATAGTAATATCAACAAAGTAAAAGTCGGAGGGTTCTCTTTGGTTGTATTTTTTCTGAATAATTGACTAGTTTTAATCTCTCTTTTTCCTTTAAATAAATCATAAAAAAATTACCATAGTCAACCAATATTTACATGTAAAGAGCACTCCAAGGAATCATAACTTAAGTGTTAGTTATTTCGACCTCAAAACCAGGAAGAAAAACACCAAGCCAGTTACATATTTTCTTAACTATACTACTGCACTTCGTAGCTTTCCTATAGCCTTTTACTTGTTTTATCCAAATTTCAATAATCTTCTTCTTTATTTGTATAACAACTATATCCATATTTACATTTATTCCCTTGAAGTGTTTCCAATTTCATGCTTTTCATGTGTGGTAGATCCTTGCTCCCGGAATTGTTGTTGTCAACTCTTTTTCGAATCGTCTTCATTGTCTCTCTTTTATCTATTATAAACATGGTTGCACCTATTTCCTCTACACTCTGCAACCTGACCATCTTTCCAGCTCTGTTTTCACTGTTATTGTCCACCTACATTCAAAAAATAGATGTCAGTGAGAATTGAGATTACTTTTTGTTATCATCATATATACAACATGTTATATCGTCCTCTGAAATATATAGCTTGTTCATTCTCTTTTGTCAACAATCTCTCATGCTTTGTCAGTCATAGTATGAATTTGTTTCTAGGTAGTAGAATAGAGCTCCATACAGACCAAATTCCTTTATTTTAATTTGTTACAATTTATTTTTTTGCGTTTTTAGACATTTTTATTTTTGTGTAGTTCTAGATATAGAATTTGACTGTTTGAGTACAATAAAGGATAATGCTTGTCAGGTTTTTATAAAAGTTCATATTGTTTAAATGATTATCAGTTTGATTTATTTCATTGAAAAAGTCTATGGTTTGAGTTTATATAGTTCTATAAAAATGAAATATATAAAAACAAAAAAATGTAATTTTCATTTCTTCATTATTATTTCTTACTTGTAATTAGGGGTGCGCATCGGTCAGTTCGATTCGGTTTTATGTGTTATTGGGTTTATCGATTTTCGGTTTGTAAATACGTCAAATCGATAACCAAACCAATAACATTTTTCTTATCGATTTTTGGTTAATCGGTTTATGCTACTTAACGGTTCGGTTTTCGATTTAACCAATAAGAAAATACTCATATATATGAATATACACGATAAGAAAATTTTCATATAAACCATATGATTTTTCCAGCATTTCGCATGAAAGTAATAATCATAAGAGTAACAATCATTTTTCTTGCAAGTTTAGATACATTCAAAGGAAAAAGTGTGAAAGTAACAATCATTTTTAAGCAAGTCTAGGCAATTGGCACATTCAAGTTAGAAGTGTGCTTGCAATTACAGAATGAAACAATAATTAGGGTTATAAGTAATGGTGAGATTAAAGTAATAGGGTTTGTAAAATGTTATATAATTAGGGCTTACTGGTCTAGGGATAAAATAGTAAATTTAGTATAGTTTTATTGGGTTATTGGTTTAACCATTAACAAAAATCATAAAACCAGAAACCGAACCAATAACCCAATAAAAAATTTTGCAAAACCGTTTAAAAACCGTTAGCCCAATAACCCAATATCAATAAATCAATAGTGTTTTTTTCGGTTCGATTTATTGGTTAAATCAATTTTTGCACACCCCTACTTGTAACTAAGTAGAATTCAATTATACTTATAACTCACAATAATCGTTTAAGTTGATAAAAGAAAAAACAAATATCAATGAATCCAATTGATATTACTTTTTTAAATTGCAGCTAAACAAATCAACCTTTCGTCATTAATTTTCCTAGTCGAATTATATATTCATATTCATATTCATAATTGATATGTTTTCATAAATCTCGAACCCTAAATTCCAAATTCAAAATCAATTAAAATATTTTCACAAATAATTAAAATTCAATTTCTTGAATACTTATAAATTCGTTTAATGTGTTATGACTTTTAGTAACTTTATTAATACTTTTTTTGAAACAATCACATTCGCACATGTAGTTAACTTTGAAAATTTCAGGAGCATTATATAAGTTAATTCCTTAAATATTTATTGATTCATTTTAAATATGCTTGGACTTTGAGAAACTTTTCAAACAATCAAATTCACACCTGTGGTTAACTACTAGATGAATAATGCATGTGTGCGCACGGGCCCAATATTTATCTCTTTCTATATCTAAATATATTATTTATACATCACATAAATTGAAAATCATCATACCAAAAATTATTATCTATTTCCTAAATTCATTTAGATGAAATAAATTTTTACGAAAAGTGAGTGAATGAACACATTGTTCGAGTTCGCTGTTAAATTGGTGTAGCATCACATGAGAAACCATCATCAGAATCTTCTCGATCCCCGGATCGGCTATCAATAGCTCCCTCGGGCTATTCATCTGTAGCTAGTCTATCTTCGGCATGGCGGAAAATATCCGAGAAGAAAATATAAAGAGAAAAGCAAGTAATGGGAATCACTACTGAGTCCGAGAACCGTCATAGATAAAATTGATACAAATAAGCCATTATTCTAGTAAATAAGTAAAATAGGCTAGTGTAGAATTTTTTTCCTTTTTATCCTATAGTTCAAACAATTTCCGTTTGTCTGTTAACGTTTATATTTAATATATTTTTTTAACTTATAAAGTGTAAGTTTTTGTAACGCTATATAAAGTGGAAGAAAAAATTATGTTTCCAAAAAAATATTTTTTCCATTTTACATTAAATTGTGTCTCTTTATGCTGCTTTTGTAGTGTTTGTCATACAATTATATTGATTTGACATATCATAAAAATGAAAAAAATATATTAAATTATGTATTCTTATTTTTTTTTAATCTGAAAACTCCTTCAATCTCTATTTAAGGAGTTCAAGCATAACACCTTCAACATCTTTAATCTTTTATTTTTCTTCATTTCAATCACAAAAAAATGTCATCTGAACCAAAAGTTAGAGTTTTAGTTTATTGGGATGGCGAAATTATACATGACGAAAATACAGTTTATTATAATTGCTTCCAAACACAATGCTAAATATCAATTAATGTCCAATATCATTAATTTCTTTCATCAATTTATAAAAGAATGGGTAATAAATAGTACTGAATATAATTTGATTATGATCGAAAAATACCCTACTTCATTTTTATCACAAGGACAAGTAAATTTTGGAGAGTGGATTATCTATAATGACGAATTGTTGACCAACTTTTTGAGGGTTCCAAATGTCTACATAGATCAAATCAAGTTAACAGTACTTGAAATCTATGTTAGAAAGGAGCATAAGACTAGTCAACAACGTTTTCCTTTATCGACCGAAATCCATCCTCAATTAGAAAATTGTATGTCACGCCCCAAACTCAAGGGGCACAACTAGCTCCTAATGCCAAAACTCAGGCCCGAGCCGACCCTGCTAAACCATTTGCTACTAGCATATGACAGCCACACGCAATCAAGAAAACAAACAAGTGTATCTCGGCTTAAAATTAAGCCCCCGACCGGCAAGACCCCTGTCAACAGATTTATAAAATAAACAGCTACTCCCAAGAGTTCATATAAAGAAATAGTTAACTAGCACATAAGTCCTGATTAGGCCGTCGAGGCCACCATTATCTCTATACCAAAATTGAAAGCAGGTATATATCAAGACAATACATCAAACAATTAACAAGCTTCATCAAACCAACAAATTAGGCCAGCATGGCCATAACATAGCTTGTAACGACCTGATTTTCGTCATTTTGGAAATACCAATGGGAAAAGAATTGGGGCTAGAAAATTTTTTCGTAGTAACTTGAGATTTCCTAGCCTAGTCCAGATTTGAACGAAATTGGAGTCAGTGGGGTATAGGGAAATCTGGTAACAAATGAGAGATCTATTAATGAATTTGATTATATGAGTGGATAGCTAAGACGTTAAGGAACTCGTACGACTTTACGAAATTGAATTCGGGCGAGAAGAATTCCCGAAATTGATCTTAGCTACGTTATGGCCATGCTGGCTTAGTTTGTTGGTTTGCTAAAGCTTGTTAGTTGTGTGATGCATTGTCTTGATATACCTGCTTTCAGTTTAGGTATAGAGATCATGGTGGCCTCGACGGCCCAATCAGGACTTCCGTGCTAGTTGGCTATTTCTTTATATAAACTCTTGGGAGTAGCTGTTTCTTTTATGGATCTGTTTACAGGGGCCTTGCCGGCCGATGACTTAATTTTAAGCCGAGATATACTTGTTTGTTTTCTTAACTGCGTGTGGCTGCCATGCGCTAGTAGCAAATGGTTCAGCAGGGTCGGCTCGAGCCTAAGTTTTGGCATTAGGAGCCAGTTGCACCCCTTGAATCTAAGGCGTGACATAATCACCGATATGGGGATGAGTTCAGACAACTCAAAATCCTTATAAACCATGTATGCCAACATGTGTAAAGGATCATAATTTTTAGATGATATTCTTTATTGCTTTTAAGTATAGCCTAGTGGATCCACTTAATTGAGGATGTTCTATACCCCAGAAAGGTATAAGACAGTTCAGGTAGCGTGAGAGAGATATTGTATCATTACGTAGCTCATAGTGATGGTTGTCGGTAAAAGAATCTTCCAAATAAGAGTAAAAAGTTTACTATTGTATTTTATATGCATTTGCGTTATTATCTAAAGTTTTAAAAGCTTTATATATATTGCATTTTTTATTATTGCATTCATATTGAGTTGAGTATGTTTTCCCTTTCTATATATATATATCATTATGTTCAGTTTCTCCCTTACATGTCGTACATTCAACGTAATAACGTTATTTGGCCTGCATCGTTTCATGATGTAGATACATGTGTTGAGGGTCATCAACCAGTGCTTCGTTGATCCTATCGCATTCCAGCTAGCTTTGGTAAGCTTCTTTGCTTTCCGGAGGGTTCCACATTTACCTTTCAATCTTGTTAAGATGTTGTGGGTCTTGTCCCTACACCTATCATAGTATTTAGAGGCTTTATAGACAATAGTTGTTGAGGAGACTTTTTCCCATTTCCCTTGTTGATACTTTAAAGACTTGGAGTTGAACATTTATGTTCATTTGAGTATTTTTTAGTTAAACTACTTTACTTATGAGACCTTATGAATTAATCTTTGTAAATGAGTCCCTTTGTTGTTGAGTTAGTCTTCCATTGAGTATTGAGCAAGGCTAAGGGTTCGCTTGGGGACCATCAATGGTTCTAGAGTGTCGTCCACGTCCAGGGCGTAGGCTCGGGGCGTGACAATTACCTTTGGCATTTGCAGTAGTTTCGAATGAGAGAATGAAGGCATGGACTTTATTTTTGGATCATTTGCACGTGAACGTTATCAAGGGTCGTAGAGGTGTAGCATTGATATCTGATAGGCATCACATAATACTTTCATCTGTGTATAATTTTCCAAATTGGCATGCCCCAATTGGGTTCCATCGCTTTTGTTTAAGACATTTGAAGGCCATTTTTTTAAAAAAATAATTAAAAATGTCACTTCGAACAACCTTTTATGGGCAACTGCAAATCAAAAGGAAATTTTTTTTTGGAAAAAATGGAGATGATCAAGGAGATTAACGCGGAAGCGTATGTGTGGTTATTGGTTAATGAAGAACAATCTTGATAAATGCACATTGCACAAAGATAAAGATAGGAGATGGGGCATGCTGCCAACAAATAGTTCTAAGTCATTCAATGGGTTGCTTATGACATTCGAGGGCCTACCAGTTACTACAATGGTGAGACTCACTTACAATCAAATTGTAAAGCGGTTTGTTACAAGATCAAAATTTATCAATCAGCTAGTACAACAAAAGCAACAATGGATGCCTAAACCATTCAAGATCTTTGAGGATAATCGCAAAAAGTTACAACGTCACACACTCATCAACTATCACCAACAAAGGTAAAACATATTTGAGGTGCATATGTGGTGGTAATAAACACGTTGTAAATGCATTGTAAGGAATTTGTTAATGTGGTAAATGACAATCATACCACATTCCGTGTTCTCATGCAATAAAAGGATTTGACCAAATTAGGTATCAAGCATGGGAGCATATGGCACCAGAATTCAGTGTGCGTAGCTACAAAAAAAAACTTACTCTGAACAATTCAATCCACTCGGCAGTTAAGCGTATTGGCTCGACAGTCCCTTTATTGTGATATCAAATAAAAAATATTTACGAAAAGTGAGCGTAAATAAACCACTCGTATACATAATGAAATGTATCTTCCCGAAAGTACACTCACTTGCAAGTGCTCAACGTGCAAACAAACAATACATGATAGGCAAAACTGTCCTTCACGAGCTTGAAACACCTCAGAGGCTGGTAGTAGCTAAAGAAAGATGTTTTAACTGTGCTAATTTATTTTTGTATCAATGTGTCTAACTTTCCCTTTTGAATATCTCCCTCATCTTTTCTCTGATTTCTTATGTTAAATTCTCTTCAACTCTCCATTTATACTTGAAGAATTCAGAACCCATTTACAAATCTTGAATTTCAACTCATTAATTTCTACATCACTCATTAAAAAAAATAAGAATTTTCTTTTTTGAAATTATGGCACTATAGAATTTGCATGAGGTTCTAAAAGAAGATCAAAAACCATTTTACACTGCTAAATACTAATAATCGTTTTCAGCCCAATAGACTTAATTTTTATCCTCGTAAAACTTACTCCTTGCAAATCAAGAAAATTCAAAAGTCAATTTAATCAAAACCCACCATCTAAATTTTATATACACTTTCTTTTCCTTCTCACATAAATTAAGAAAATTCCCTTTGTATTTGTTGAAAAAATGATTTAGTATCCAAAAAAAAGACGAATAACCAGAAAATGGGAAATTGTTCTTCATGTACATGCAAGAAGTGTTGCTCTACCCCTTGAAGCTTCCATGAGGATTCAAAAACAATAGATGTCATCCAAATTGAAAATTCAAATAAAAAAAGTAATTAGGGACAGAGGGAGTATATGTAAACTTTCTACACTTATAAAGTGAAAAACTAGTGGGAAATTAAAAAAGTGAGAAAAACAAACTTATTCAAGTTTTTTTTCCAAAGAAGTCCCGCCGCTTTGGGTTGTGGGGCTTACTTCCTAGCCCCAGTGAGAGTAGTGACTAGCGTTATAGGTTGTTGGGCGGCCGAAAGGTTGCCATGAGTAAGTAAGTTTGGGAGACCGAAGGCAGTTCTCCGTGCACCAGACACTTTCAGATAGGAGGATCCCTTTTTTGGGATAGACCGACCCCTACACGGAAGTATTTTTAAAGTAAGATAAAAAATAGTCAAACGTTCACAACCAAAACTTGATAGAGCAATGTAAATTTTGGACACATCTCCAAAACTTAGACTATTATTATATTTTTGAAAGAAACGCGTGAATTAAAAATATAGACAAATATAACTACAATGAGTGGGCTGGTTTGAATTTTTAATTCCATACTATAACTCTTTTTGAAAAAATAAAACATGTCTTTTAGTAGCTCTGCACGTAACTAGAAATGACTTGCTATAGTCAATTACATAACTCATATCTGAAATAATTTGAGCAAATCACGAATATGATGCCTACTTTTATTATTACCTTGAAAAATAGAAACCTTTCACATTAATAATGTTTGAATTTAAAATACGTCACAATAAAATTGTGATAATATTCAATGTGATGTTTTTATTAGAAGGCATGATGCCAATTAGTCTTATCAGATGTATAAAAAGTAGAACAATATCGCTTGATTTTTAATAGTTGCTTAAACATTTTGTTAGATTATTTTTTCGTAAAAAATATTTTGTAGTAGTATTTTTTAGGTCTCATTTGGCTAATCAATCTTTATTAAATTGGCTAATATTTTAAGTTTGAAGCTTCATCATTAAATATTTTTATTTTATTTTATACTATAACAACTTATAACTATTACAATATTTGATAATTATCCAAATTATCGCTATGCTTGTAATTAGATACCAAAGTATAGCTATTTACAAAATTTATTAACTCAAAAGAAATAGCCCAAGCCCAATTTCTTTCTGATGTCAATTGAAAAATGAAAAAAAAGTGGATCTTAATCCAAACGGCTTACTTACTGGTTACTGCCTTGCAAAGCATTTTCTGCTATGCCCTAATTTGTTCCTTTCTAATTTCTCTCCGGCGAGCTCGTTATCCGGCGGGATCAAATGTATGTATCTAATTCTTCTCTCCGGCAAACTTGTATTCTTTCTGTTATTCCTTTGCCAATTTTGTGTATGGTAAATTTTAGACTTGATTGAACAGAAATTTGAAATTTTAGAATGATTGATAGAGTTGAATGGATCTGAATCAATGCTAATCTGTTTATTTGCTCAGCAGAATAGTTTAATTCCTTGTTCTACTGTATTCTGTATCCAGACTTAGGGTTTGTATTCTGTATGCAGATTTAGGGTTAGTATTCGGTGCTTTGAGGTTTGACTGAGAGTTTTATATTTCCTTGTTTGGTGGTTTTGTTGTTCTTCTTTCAGGTTATAGTCAAATTAATTGTTGTTGTGTTTATAATTTGTCGAAATTGTTGATTTTTTTTAGTGATTTTTGAAGTTGTTATTTTCGCAAGTGGCTGAGTGGAATAGAAGACCATGGAAGAAGAGTTAACTGATTTGCTCTTGGAGGCTGCTGGTAGAACGAATACTGGTGGAAGGAATCGTCCACCTCAATCATCTAGAAGACATCACAAGAGTTCATATTCTGATGATGGAAGTGATTCCAGGGATGATGACTCTGATGATGGTCGTGGGTATTCAGGTCGAAAGCTTTCTGGTTCACAAGTTCCTCTTAAGAAGAGATTGGACCCTCAAGAAAGAGATGATGATCATAGCAGTCATGGAGAAGGTAATGATGGAGATGGTTATGGCAATGAGAGTGATGATGATTCTATTGGTAGTGATCTTTACAAGGATGATGATGACCGGCAAAAGCTTGCTCAGATGACTGAACTGGAAAGAGAAATGATTTTGACTGATCGTGCAGCGAAGAAATCTGACAGGAGTCTGCATGACAAAATGATCAAGGATCGGGCCCAACCAAGGAAACAAAGCTCACCTCCTTCACATTCTCGTGGCATGCGCTCATCAACAAGAGCTTTGGATAGGGCAGCTGACAGAGATGATGCATTGAATGAGATACGAGCAAAACGAGCAAGACAGCAGCAGGATCCTGAGGGTCAATTCAAGCTGAGGGATGCAGCTAGAAAAGGTTCTGGAGGCAGGGGTTACTCACCTATCAAACGTAGAAGTTTTACAGCTGCAACCCTAGGTAGTAGTCCTACCAGGGGAGAGAGTGATTCACATAGTAATGAGGGAGATTCATCAGCTGATGATGGAATGGATGACAGTGATGATGACAAGTCATCACCGGAGTCACAGTTGCCAACATTTGAGGATATAAAAGAAATCTCTATTCGTCGTTCAAAACTGGCAAAATGGTTTATGGAGCCCTTCTTTGATGAGTTAATTGTGGGTTGCTTCGTAAGAGTTGGCATTGGGAGGTCAAGGTCTGGTCCTATCTATAGGCTCTGTGTGGTCCGCAATGTTGATTCTTCAGATCCTAATCGACAATACAAGCTAGAAAATAAAACCACATCCAAATTTCTAAATGTTGTTTGGGGCAATGAAAACTCTGCTGCTAGGTGGCAGATGGCTATGGTTTCAGACTCTCCTCCTCTGAGGGATGAGTTTGATCAGTGGGTAAGGGAAGTAGAACGAAGTGGTGGTCGTATGCCTAGTAAACAAGATGTGTTGGAAAAAAAAGAGGCCATACAGAAATCTAACACATTTGTTTACTCTGCTGACACTGTAAAGCAGATGTTGCAGCAGAAAAAATCTGCAACATGGAGGCCACTTAATGTTGCTGCTGAGAAGGATCGTTTGAGGAGGGATTTGGAAGTGGCCAAAATGAAGAATGACGAAGCAGAGGTGGAGAGGATTAAGGCAAGACTGCAGGAACTGGAGGATAGCAGGAAGGTTCAAGAGAAAGATGACAAGGCCCGCAGACTAGCTGAGATGAACCGGAAGAATAGGGTCGAGAATTTCAAAAATGCATCAGAACTCAGACCAGTGAATCAACTGTTGAAAGCTGGTCAGGCTGGGTATGATCCCTTCTCTAGAAGGTGGACTAGGTCTACAAATTATTTTGCAAAAGGCGCCAATGAAGAAGCAGAAGGTGCATCCAATGGTGAAGCTGCAGCTGCTGCAGCATTGGCAGCTGAAGATAACAATGGGGCTGGTGGAACTGCTGACGGAGGAATGGCAGCTACAGCAGCAGCCTTGCAGGCTGCAGCAGGCGCTGGGAAGTTGGTGGACACAAATGCTCCAGTAGATCAAGGAACAGAATCAAATACGCTACATGATTTCGATCTGCCTATCTCGTTGGCTGTACTTCAGAAGTTTGGAGGGTCTCAAGGAGGCCAAGCAGGATTCATGGCTCGCAAACAGAGGATAGAAGCAACTGTTGGATGTAGCGTTCCTGAGAACGATGGGAGAAGACATGCACTAACTTTAAGTGTTAGTGACTACAAGAGAAGGAGAGGACTCCTTTGAGATTTACAGCTTTTGTTATTAAGCCAAATGAATTGTTCTTCCCTTTGAATTGTTGTTACTGGGGATTCATGTACTAGCTGTGAATTAAGAGTTACAGTTACTGCTATATCAAATATGTTGAAACTGTTCTTCAATTTATGCTTCTACCGCAAAGACCTGGTCTACCAGAGGTCTTTTCAGCTTTACTGAGAATAGCACTCTTTATTTTTCAAAAATTCCGAGTATTTACCTCCCATACGCTTACAAAAAGTCGTGTTTGAGCTCTTCGATTTTTCTGGATATTATAATTTCTGGTGAAAACTTAGAACTTGTCCTAAAAATTTCAAGAGAGACGATGTAGTACCAGCACCTAGATAAATTACCCCAAAAAAATGCACTGATATGAACCTTGTTTACCCAAAAAGCAAAAGAAAATTACACTGGTATAATTTGTGATTTTGCTTTCCCAAATTTGTTGCAATTCCCAAAAAGGACAATCAGTTTGGCAATAATGATTGAACATGGGACAATGAATGACATTTATTCCACATGACAGAAAATATAGCCGAATGTTTACACTAAATTATATGAATTTATCATGGTGAAATGTAAAGTGAAATCAACTTATAAATCAATTAATCACGATTACCTTATAAAAATACATGTATAAGTCTCAAGTATTTATCAATTCGATATAAACACTATGAATAAGTATTTCTAATGACATGACATATTGGCATACCCAAAAGAGGCATAAGTACGCTAATTTAGAATAAACATCGAAGTCATAGGGACATAGTTTTAGGATTAAAACTTAGACCGTCTACTCCAAAAGCATTCATTCATAAATCAATTACTGATACAAATAACATAAAGCAAGTATTGTACCTTTAAATGGCTAACATTACCGTGTGAAGGATTTTAATGGCTCATTTTTAACCCTTTCCCTTTCCTATCACCTCATTCAATTGATACTAACATTTGGAAAATGAAATAGGAAAGTAACGTGTTCAATTTATTATCGTTCGCAATAAATTTTCTCTTAGTATGAAAAATAAACTGCAACCATAAAATTAAAAGAAAAAGAGATTTTATTCATCAAGTTTGTTTTATTGTTCTCTTGATTCTTCTTTGCTAACTTTTCTCCATAGTTCGGCGGTTGTTAGTAGGGTGAATCGGTATATCAATATCGATTCAATCGAAGCTCTTAATATTGGATTGTGAAATTTTGATGATCTTGAAACTTTCATGTTAGAGGTCTCAAGTTCGAAATTCCTTGCCATTTGCTGAGGGTTTGTCTTATGGGTCGAGCTTGTCGCACAGGGCTTGCCTAGTGCGGGTTACCTCTCCTATGTGGTTTGTGAGTTATTACATGGGAGCGGGGGTTTTATCCTGTGCGCACCCAAAGAATAGCGACTGCGAATNAAAATAAACTGCAACCATAAAATTAAAAGAAAAAGAGATTTTATTCATCAAGTTTGTTTTATTGTTCTCTTGATTCTTCTTTGCTAACTTTTCTCCATAGTTCGGCGGTTGTTAGTAGGGTGAATCGCTATATCAATATCGATTCAATCGAAGCTCTTAATATTGGATTGTGAAATTTTGATGATCTTGAGACTTTCATGTTGGAGGTCTCAAGTTCGAAACTCCTTGCCATTTGCTGAGGGGTTTGTCTTCTGGGTCGAGCTTGTTGCACAGGGCTTACCTAGTGCGGATTACCTCTCCTATGTGGTTTGTGAGTTATTGCATGGGAGCGGGAGCTTTATCCTGTGCGCACCAAAAGGATAGCGACTGCGGATTTTCCTTGTCGAAAAAAATAAAAAATGTCTCCTTGAAATATATTTGATCGCTAAGAAAATCATGCAACACTTTTATCATTTCAAGTTGATCTCTTTGCTTGAGGATATCTTCTCTATGGTACTTTGGATGTATCGTCAAATGAGTAATGTAACTTCTGTATTTGGTCAAAACAGGTCATTTTGAACAGGTAATGACTTTTGATTGGTCTTTGTTTTGACGGAAAGTTGAATCTATCTTAACACGTGGTATTATTAAAAAAAAATTGAATTTAACTGGAATATCAATGATTGAATATGTAACAAGATTTGGGCCATCAGATGATGCAAACTATAGTTATGAAACATAATTAAGTTTATTATACTATTTGCGAAAGTTTATCCAATAAAAGTTGACTTATTTAATTTTTGAAGTCTGAATTAATTATTCAACCAAAATAAATTTAAGTTTTAATCCAAATATAGTATGGAACGGACCCAATTTTTTTTTTTTTTTATAATTATGTTCCATCTCCTTTTTTCTTTGATAATTTTTAATTTATACGAAGATGTAAAAGCGCATTTATCTCTATAAGAAGAGTGTGAGATATGAAGTGACAGAGGAGGAATGTCATAATTTAAGGGTTTTGTATAAAATGTCTTCTTCCTTTTTTATATTCAGAAAGTAATAAGAAAGAGAAGTGTAAAACTTTTTATTATCTTAGTATCGAGCTATTTTTCATAGGACCTCTCTTTCGGTATTAATTACTTGAATAAAGTTTAATCGTCGTGCTCAGGATTGATTGATATATTCTCTACCCAGGAGTACATCAAAATATTGAATCATGAGTGGATTATTATGTTATCATTTTTGAAATTTTCATGTATAGAAAAGATATATAAAGAAATAGATTAAAAATAACATTAATTAGTTATATAACAGACATCAAAGAGATATTTAATGAATGAAATATCTCATTAGGGAGAATTTTCGAAAGTTACGAAGAAAACTTCAATCGCATATTGTATCGATCATGAATTCATGATTCATTAAGTTGGAAACGAGAATTAAACCTTATGAAATTAAATTTCATATTATTATCCATTATCCAATGGTACCACATGCACAATTTTTATATACAACAAGCAGGTCAAAAGGTGAACATATATAATTGAAATAAATGTAGCAATAAATTGCCTATCAGGCAGTTAAATCATAATCATATTTTTTTTCCCTATTAGTCAAATCATATTTTATTTTGTGATTCTTCGAGATGAATGTAGAAAAATCGTGTAACATGATTTTTGTTTGGTGGAGTTTTAATTAAAGAATAATGTCACTACACATCTATGATCTCATTCTGTACCTAAAACCCTCGATTTGCTCAAAATTAAAATCAATTAATAGGTGTTAGCTATGGGCAGTTAGTTGTAAGTAAATAAAATGTCAACATTGAATCAATGTGTATCAATGAAAATTCAGATTAGTCGAGTCAATGAATTATAATTATATATTCCTAAATTATTGACATTTGGTTATTTCTCAATTTTGATCCTTCTATTATTAGTGCGACATTTAGCCTTGTAGGGAAAGGATATTACACATAAAAATTAAATTCTTAGCAAGGTGAAAAAGTTCAGGTATCCATTCAACTGAACTACGAAGATCCTAATTGAATACTGAGCAACAATCTTCTTCTTTTTACAAATACTATGTTGAAATTGATTAACTTAGAATCTTAAAGTCTATAATAAATAGACTTTGGTAAAATAAATACGATTTTAATAATATTGAGACGTAATTATCATAGTCGTTTTTGGTCACTATTGAAGAAGGTTTTAATTCCCTGCAGAGACAATATTTTTTTAGCGATTTCTTTTCTTCTTGAGTTTTAGACTTTTAGTGGAAAATATTATTTGACACATGTAAATTGTGTTAATGAAAATAATAGGTACCTAATAATAGAGGCGTACAAGACAACAATTTTACTAATATGTGTATACTACCATTCAATTTATCTTTTCCTTTATTTTTAAATTTTTTTTATACATGTGTAATTGCTCTATAACAATAAATGATTTAGCGGCATTGCGGCAATGATATAATTTTCATTAAATTATATTCGGCGATAATAACAAATATGAGTATTTTTAATAAATAATTTATATATTGCTAAAGGATCTAACAACAGTAACTCAATTATTATTAAATAATTTTACGGCAATAAATATTACAGTTAAAAAAATCTATTTTCACTAAATGTCTTTTTTGTTATTTTGTCGTGATTTATCATGTCCATGTGTAATGTGTTTGAGAATACATAGCACTATTTCTACACTTTGAATGTGATTAATTATTGTTTAAAGGGGAAATTGATTTAGCCATGATTCATTTTTCATTAAAATACACAGCTTGACCATGTAATGACCAATTAATTAATTAGCTGTGAGCTAAAAGATAGTAGTAATAAGTACTCCGTATTTAACAAAATATACTGGCTATATTAAATGTTATATTACTAGAGTACAATTTCATCCTATTTGTTGTGAATTTTGTAGCATTTTAAATTTCTAATTGAACTTAAAGAAAGTTAGGTAAACAGCTATAATTAATATCTTAAATAGCTTAAAAAAATTAAAGGCACTAATTTCCTTTAATGAATCTAATTTGTGATTTCCGGTAAGTAAACACCATTATTGTAAATGTAATTATTTATACTTAAAGGCTGAATTAGTGCTAAACGTAAGTTTTTTGATTGATCAAACTAAAGAAATTACTTAATAGATCAAATTAGTACAATTTTGGTGATTTTTTTTTTAATGAAATGTAGGGTAGTTCAATCATTTAATTAAACTGTGCACCACCTCTTTCTTCCAAAATGGAAACCCAAAAACTAATAACACTACTACTTAAGGTAGATATTTAATATTTTAATCTAAATATGTTATTAACACTCTTAACTACTTTATTAAATATTTTACTTAAATAACACTCCTCCATAAATTTGATAACAGAATCACTTTGGAGGAAAAGAGTCAAAACTGCAAATTGTTCTTGCTTGACCATAAAGAGTAAAGGAATAAGTTTGAAACTCCTCGCTAGCAAAATGAAACGATTTGTCTTCTTGGTCGAGTTCATTACATCAAACTTGTCTAATATAAATTATCTATTTGATGTGATATGCAAGCTATTGCATAAGAGCAAAAAATTTATCCAATGACGATGAGTTGTCATTATCATAATAAAATAAAAATAAACAGTAAAGGAAATTAACTTTGTCAGATATTAATTGGAAAAAAATGCTGCAGCGCCTATAGCTAAAAAGAAATTACTCATTCTATAGGTTATTTAATAAGTGGAATAAGATGAGATATTTTTAGAATATTATCAATCAAATGCGATGTATAAAGTTTATTTCAAACTTAATTCTAGGATATCTCATCTTATCTCATCTAACTTTAAATTATTTTATTCCATTTCTCAAATAGGACAAATTAATCCAAAACTTAAAAAATTAGAATAATTTAATTCCCGTTCCTAATGAAATGAATCTTAAAGGCTTATTTGATTAGAAACATCGAAATTAATTATCTCAAAATTAATTATTTTACTCTCAATATAAAATAAAAATAACATACCATCTCGAACATAAATAAACTCATCCTAAAATTAACCACCAAATTAGTTACCACTTACTACTCTTCTATCCTACCAAACCAAATGTGCCCAATTATATAAAGGGAAGTTAAGAACCAATGCAATATAGAGTTTGTTCTTCATAAAGCTATTGACTTGATAGCCCAATCAACAAATTCTGCTACATTTAATTCTCATTCTCCCTTCCCTCCGTTACTCCACAAAAATACAAAACAGGCTCAAAACCCAAGAGCTTTTTTCATATAGTGGTGATCTTTGGCTACTGAAAATTTCCAAAAAGCACCAAAAAAACATCTTTTCAATTTTCCTGCACTTTTTTTGCCGCCTCCATCACTGAAAAAATGCTCTTCAACTTCCTCTACTATCATCTTCATCACTTTCTCATAGAAAATTGCTTTAGAAACCAACTATGAAAAAGGAGACATTTTTAATTTACAAGAAAAGACCATGGATGGTGTCATCAAGAGGAGGTCTTTATGTGCAATTGTTTCTTGTTTTCTGCTTTTTCTCTTAGCTTACAACAGTTCCACTGTGTTCTATGTTCAAGTCCCGGTTCCGGGGAACTCTTCGCCGGAGATTTCAAGTTTTTTAACTGAAAATGTCGCCAGAAAATCAAGAAAGTTGGTTTCTTTATCTACTTCAGCTAAACTTTTATCCTCTGTGATATATGCAGTAAAAGAAGAAACCCCACTTGTAAAACCAAACACCCAGTTGATAATTTCCCGGAAAAATCCAAACTTGGTGGGTTTTACATATGATTCAGTGGCTTATCAACCTAGAAGAAGGAGAAAGAATAAGCCTTTGGTGAAGGTTCTTCCTTCAGGGGACAGAATCAATGTGTTTTCAATGAGAATGAAGGAGTTTTTTGGTTCTAAATCATCCAATTCTTCCTGTAAGTTTCGATTTTTCATGACTTGGATTTCTTCCATTGAATCTTTTGGTGGAAGGGAACTGTTTGCTGTGGAGAGTCTGTTTAAGGGACACCCAAATGGCTGTTTGGTCATTGTGTCTACTTCAATGGATTCTCCAAGAGGAATGCAAGTTTTAAACCCTTTCTTGGAGAAAGGATTAAAGGTAACTGCAATTTCACCTGATTTTATGTACTTGTTTAAAAATACTATTGCTCAAGCCTGGATTGATAACTTAATGAAGGGTAATATTGACCCCGGGGAAGTTTCTTTAGGTCAGAATCTCTCAAATTTGTTAAGACTTGGTTTACTGTATAAGTTTGGTGGGATTTATTTAGATACTGATGTTGTAGTGTTGAAGAGTTTTGGGAAGCTAAGGAATGTTATTGGGGCTCAAACTATTGATGTTGAAACAAGAAATTGGAGTAGGTTAAATAATGCTGTAATGATTTTTGATAAGAGGCATCCTTTGTTGTACAAGTTTATTGAAGAATTTGCACTTACGTTTGATGGGAATAAATGGGGTCATAATGGTCCTTATTTGGTTTCAAGGGTTGTGTCAAGGGTAAGTGGAAGAGATGGATACAATTTCACTGTTTTGCCCCCAATGGCTTTTTATCCAGTTGATTGGAATAGGATTGGTAGTCTCTTTCTTGGGCCGAGGAACGAGACTCAGGCGAAATGGTTGCTCTTGAAACTCCAGCAGATTCAGAGTGGAAGTTTGGCAGTGCATCTTTGGAACAAGCAAAGTAGAGAGCTTGAGGTTGAAGAAGGAAGCATAATTCAACATATAATGTCAGATTGTTGTGTTTTCTGCAATTCTTACTCATCAAAGTTGTAAGTATACACCACGGAAAATCAGCGTCAGCGTGTTTTATTCTTCATTAATTGTTGTAGGATTATGGACCACCTAAGTTCATTACATAGGTTGTCTTGAAGAAACTTAGATGGTACAGAAATAATGCAGGATCCATGTATTCTACTTCATTGTCTATGTGATTGAACAAATTATACAAAGATAGAACAGCAGAATTATTGCTAAGTTCCCATCGACTGAAATGCTATTGGCCCTACGATTTAACTGGATAAATATCTTGATTTTTTTTGCTTGGGTTTGGCAAAGACTTCAGTTTTCTTTAATATCAAAGTCACAACAGTAGTTGGGAGGGTGTCTATCAGCTAATGAATTGATTCAGGACCACTATATGTAATGTGATGCTGTTAGCTTATCCATTGAATAAACATTTGAGCTATTACTGATCAGCTCGTGCCCTTACTTTAATTATGGTCCAGAGTTCGTTCACATTGTTGTGCATGAAATTATGCTAGCTCGAGGGAAGCAAGTGAAATGTCTCCCTCTAAATCTGTAGGAGACAGGGTGCTACCTGTAAGATAATAGGTCAGTAAGCAAGTTTCTGCTGGAATTATTCATAAACTACCCTACTAACACTAATAATTCATAATTCTATCTGGTTAGTTCCATGTGAATGTAATTTGTGCAGAAAAGTCATGGAGATGTTGTGATCCAACCACCTTCAGTGATATCTCCTTACTTGGTGCACAAATATTTTGTTGACCTGAAACAGGATTATCATGAAGAATACTTGGAAATTTCCTCACTCATATCTGTTAATTAAAGTAAAATGACAACCAGACATATTGAATCTTCAGCTCCTCCATCACTCCTCATATCTGTTAATTTTTGTGACATTGAATACGAGCTTTCATTAACTACATTACTTCATTATAACTGAATTTGTATCCTGTATTGATCTTCATATAGTCCTTTCAAGACTAGAATAATGTCATTAAACTGAGATTCTCTGAAGAGGCCAGGAGAATTATTCTCTGTGATTGTATGTTTCTAGAATGGTACACTTGGTGCTTGACACTTCAATTATTGTCTTCTATTTTATTCTCCCTTTTGGTGGGGGGTGGGGGAGGTGGTGATCCTGTACTCTCTGCTTTCAACACAATAAAGAATGTAGATACTATCAACTAATATTTTATCTAGCGGTCGATGGCTACATAAACTTCCCTAAGCTTGCTGAATTTGAGATTGAAAGCAGTGTTTGTTAAGTTTCTTAGGAAATGCATATGCTGCACATGGTTGCTATCTTTTGAGTAGATACTACTCCACACTTGGGCCAATCTACTTTCGTTTTTTTACCCGTTTTTCACTCACTTTATCCAGTTACATTGCTGATCAAATTGGTGTATTTGGAGTGACAAAATCTAGATAGTTACCAAGTTACAGGACCAAAAAAAGGTAATTAATGTTTAGCTGGTGGAACTTTGATGATCAGTCCTTTTCTTTGTTTTCTGCACTATGTAGTGCATGTGGTCCTTTAAGAGCTTTCACTTTCAGGTCTATCTGTTTGGTGTACTCCCAATTCAACTTCACCAGAATGCTCAAAATAATTGCTAGTATCATTCTCTAAATACCTTAGAAGAGGTTGAACATTATAGAAGAAAAAAGGAGGCATACCATTTAATTCATTTTCCATTGAGGACTGAGCAAAATGTTTGACTTGCTATTTAGTATTTTAACAACTTTTATTCCTTTACAGTAATTCATCCTATACATGACATAACCTTTTGATTTCTGCAAGTTTTATTAAAGACTAAAAGCCAAAAAAAAAAAAAAAAAAAAACTAAAAGATGAAAAAGATAACCAGAAACCACCACCCATGGCATTGATCTAGTGATAAGAGAGTAGTGCGTGATGCATGGGTTAGGCACTCGTCACAGGTTTGAACCCTACCATGTACAAAAGTTTGGCATTTTAAGTGGAAGGATAAAGGGTCTGGCCCATCAAGTGTCGATTTCTGGATTGTGCTAACATTGATCCTCAGGGATTTCTTGATAGTAAAGTAAAAATAAGGGTAAACAGAAGAAGGTAACAATGGTCCAGTAAAAGTCAGTGGAATATCAAGTGGAACCTATATACAGATATTCACCATCAATACTCTGTTGTTCTTACAAAAAAAGGAAAAAGAAAGTGAATGAAGAAAATCTATGTATTACTTCTATGTTTCTAGATATCGAATTTCAATGTCATCAAGATACAAGAATGCCTCACCCCTGACGACAAAAAGATATAAAGTTTTTTGTTTTGTTTATAACTTCATATATTGTGTAATGCAACACAGATATTGTTAAGCTGGCAAATCAAATAAGTGTCTCAAGAGCAAATCCCAGCTTTCTTCTGGCTGCTGCTAAAACTATGATATGATATCTAATATGCCTCTTTTATTGTGTCTGCATTAGATGTTTGACATCTTCAAGCTCCAATTCACCACCTTGTTGTGGCCTATCATTCTGGAACATCATTTCGATTTCTTCCAATGATTTCCCCTTTGTTTCTGGAACACATTTATGAACAAAAGCAACAGAGAGAGCTGATATAGCAGCAAACACAAAAAATGTTCCTCCTACTGTAATCATACGAGAAACGGAGAGGAAAGACATTGCAACCACACCACTACTAACCCTGCTCCCTACTGCACCAAGAGCTGATGCTTGAGCTCGAAGTCTCAGAGGGAAGATTTCAGATGTCAAGACCCAACAAATTGGTCCAATCCCCACGGAAAAGAATGCTACATTTCCACACACACATAAGATTGCCAGCTTGATACCAACTGAACCATTACCCAGTAGAGAAAGTGTGAGGCCAAGGCCAAACAGACAAGCAGTCATACCAATTGTGCTGACATATAACAAAGGTTTCCTGCCAACTTTGTCAATGAGCAATATGGCTATCAAAATGAATATTGTTTTTGTGAATCCAACAGCAACAGTTGCAGCTAGGAGCTGAGTGTTACCCTTAATTCCTGCATCCTTAAAAATTGTTGGACTGTAATACACAGTGGCATCGATACCTGTGACCTGTTGAAAGCACTGAATACCACAACCTGTAATCAGCATTCTTCTAACTCCAGGTGAAGGATTTAGCAGTTCACGCCACACTGCTTTCTCTTCATACTTCTCAGCATTAACATGCCCTGCAGCTTGCTGAATTTCTGCTAGCCTCTCTTCCACTTCATTAGCATTTTCATTAGTTTTAAGTAGCACTAACCTTGCTTCATCAATCCGGTTTTTCATCACCAACCACCTTGGAGATTCTGGAATGACAAATAGCGCGATACCAATAAAAACTGAGGGGAGAATTCCCACACCAAGCATGACTCTCCAGTTTATATGGGGGGATAAACCAGAAAATGCATAATTTGAAACATAACCTAAAAGAATTCCTAGATTGATGAATATCTCAGGGAAGGAAGTGAAAGACCCTCTAGCAACCGTGGGTGATATCTCTGCAATATAAACAGGTGCAATCATAACTCCAAAACCAATACCGATTCCAGCCAAAAATCTGCCTATCATTAACACCTTGAAGTCAGGAGCAAGAGACATTATAAGAGCCCCAGATTGAAACACAATGGCTGCAAAAGCCATGGTCCACTTCCTGCCGATGGCATCTGAAGTTCTTCCTCCTGCTAAACTCCCCAAAAGTGAAACTATGCTCAAGATTCCAACAAGAACTTCTTCTTGTACTTCACTAATATTCAAGTCTTGCTGAATGAATATAATAGCTCCACTCATAACACCAACATCTGTAAATGGAATAATTCCTATTAGATACTAGCTTTGAATTGAACACATAACCAGCTAAAACACTGAGGTGAGAGGTCTATGCCAAAAACATTTGGTATAATGCTGAACAACTAAAGGGAAGTGGGACCAAAATGCTAAACCTAAAAGACACTTAGCAGCCCGGTGCACTAAGCTCCCATTACGCACGGGTCTGGTAAAGGACCGGACCGCAAGTGTCTATTGTACGCAACCTTACCCTACATTTCATTAAGAGTTCATCAAGAGCTCAAAAGGAGGTCTTGGCTATTTATAAGGTTCTTTTAGAGGTAGGTTTCAAAAGTGAACAAAATCTACTAAACTCTTGGAGCTTTATGATGACATTAAAAAAAAACACAACAACAGACTGCATAATCCAGTATCCTCTAGCCTTATGAATCAGTATATGATGCAGAAACAGAATCCTAAAGCTAATCTTGCCACTCCAAATATATGGCAAAACCAATGGTAAAGCAAAGAGAATCAATATAAAGATGAGAGGAACAGATAAAGGAATGGAACACAAAAGGACAAGAATAAGCACTATTCATTAGGAGAAGAAGTAGATATACCAACCATATCCAAGCAGCACAGAATTAAGTGAGGCAAAGATGGCACAAACCAAAACATATTTTCTGCTGCTCATATCATTTCTTTTCTCTTCACATAATACAGCAACGTCCTCTTCCATTCCATCAGAATCCATCCTCTTATACTTCAAAACACCCCCATTCCCATTTTCTTGGATACCCATCTTCTCTGTATTTCTCAATATCTAAATCCTTCTCTACACACTAATCAAACAAAAAAATTGTTTTTTTTCATCTGGGGTTTTGTTAATTTTTCTCCTTGTTATCTCAAAATGTCTAAAATCTGGGATCTGCAATTTCTTTCTTCTTTCTCATATGTTGGAAAGACTATTCCTAGATCTGAGGAATCAAGAATTCAGAAAATACTAACTTTTAACCAATGTGAGACTGACACTTCAGCTTTGGAGGGTCAAGAATGTTTTTCCTAATTCTTATGATGTAAATACATTACCAAAGAAAACAAAACATTAAAAAAAAGGAAAAGAAATTGTTTTATACAGTTTCAGTTTTCAAAATATGTGTGTAAATGCATGAATGGATATTATTAAACTTGTGTTATTACCATAAATATAAATTTGATTACCATAATCTTGTCGGTAGACTTTTTTTTTTTTTTTTGGATATAACTGTTTTGCTTTTCAACGCGGGAGTCATTTGAAGGACTTAAACTATTTATAAATTATAAATATGTTCATTTGACTAAAATATTTTGTATTAAATCAATATGTCTTCATGTTATATCCTAAATTAATTATCTATCTGGTTCAACTACATACGTGAAAATTTTAAAACTATAGACAAAGAAGATGAAAAAAATATAAGTATATTTCAAAACTGTAATGGACCTGATATGACTTCATGCTTTATTCCACCCAAATTGACATGTTGGAATATTCACGAATCTTATCAAATCGTCACCATTTAAGTTATTATATTTATTTGAGTTCCAAATAAAGAAATGCATGGAGATCAAGGAGAATAAAAATGACAGTTCTTCCCATCAAAATATTATTTCCTAATCTATTTTTGGAAAAAACTATTAATTAAACATAACATTTCTACCATATTTATTATTTTTCCTATATGAAATAATTACATAATGTCTAATTATTTAATAATTTCATATCAGATATAATATATGTATTTTTACTACTAGATATACTCTAAAATACAAATACACAGGTAGAGAGGAGAGTGGTGAGCGAGAGACCTAGATATATGCAAATCACACTAGATACATATAATTGAAATTTCAGATAGATTCCGAAAATATAGATACATTGAGAGAGAGAAGAGCGAGAGAGGGAGAAAGGAGATCAAGAGAGGAGAAAAGCGAGTAGGATAGGAAAGAGGGGTGAGTGATATAGGAGAGAGGCAAGCGAGAGATTCAGAGACATGAAATACACTTGAATATAATGTATGTATAATAAATTACACCTAATTTTGACCTCTAGTATTTGAGATTGAAATATGGCACGAATGATAATTTAAAAAACTCACGAAAAAGCACATAATTAAATTCTAAACTAGTGGGATTTGTGTTTTTCGGTACTTTACAATTTGTGTGTTTTGGTGTAATCCTAAACAATAACATAAGCCCAAGGCTACACAAAGCGGTTCAGCCCAACTATTTTTTCCTCAATGGTTCAGCCCAACGATCACTCGCAACGGATCTGATATTTTCTCGTTCACTCTTCTTCATCTTCCGACTCCCTCCATTTTTCTTTCTCTTCACCTTCTCGTACAACTCCACCGGAAAAAAGTATCTCAACTGAAAATCTACATTAATCTCAAACGGCCGGAGTACTATGCTGGTTGAAGTAGCAACCGGAGTAACAGAAGCCATTGGTAATCCAAAAGGCGATTTGAGACCTCAAAACCCTAACGCCGCCTCTAAGAAGTCGAAGGAAAGCGATCGACGTCGTAGGCGGAGGAAGCAGAAGAAGAACAAGGCGGCGTCTAAGGTTGCAAATGGAGAAGACAGTGATAATGGTGCGCAAGACGCAAACGGCGGCGCTGAAGATAGTTCTAAGGAAACTTCTGATCCTCAGAAGGTACTTTCTGCTTATCCTTAATGTTAATGTTATGTGTGCGGTGTTCTGTATTTTTTGGTGAATATAATTTGCTTAGTGTTGTTGATGAGTTAATTTGTTGTGGAGATAGATCTTCTCTGTATCAATGATTTCAGATATTTGTGTTGTAGCTTGATATTACTAAGGTTTTATGTTGAGGAACTTCTTAGCTTGAAATGTTGATACTCTTTTCGTGTAAAAAGATTGGGCTGAGTCAGTTTTAGTTTTCTAGTGATTGTGGTAGTTTTAAAACGGTAGTATAAGAAGAATATCTTGTTATGTTTTGTGATTTGGGGAAACAAGATAAGAGGAGGAGGAGGCAACATTGGATATAGTATGAAATTGCTAATTGGTATCAGGGAATGAATTTCCTCCATTGGGAATGCTGAGAATGACTACATGTGTGAGGTTTGTTGTTAATGGGTATCATATTGAACTTGTTCATAGTTGTAGGGCAAGTAAATTATGTCATCGTTGTAGGATATACTAGAATACTTCATGGAAATTTCTTTTACCATTTTGGTCCCAATCTAAGATGTTCAGGACGAAGCGTGTGTATCATGATGACATGTGTCAAATCTGATGGGGCTTCAAGTACAATGGACTATAAAGCGTGTGTTTCACTGATCATGGGTGCAAATGAACCAAAAAGAACACATTGGAAAATCTGTACACACTCAGACATAGTGCAAGAAAAAATATATGTGTCAGGATTCAGGAACATGAACATTGTCGTGGAGATCAGCGTTTATATTGGCAACTAAGAATAGACTCCTTTTTATTTTCTTATATATTTGCTTTCACTGCGAGTATATAATTAAGTTTATGTTGCTCGGACCCAGCACTTTTGCCGCTGTACCAGGACCAGGGTCTACACACATTGACACGGTAGTGTGCGGAAGTCGTGTCAGATCCAGTCAATAGTGATTGGATTCTTTGACCAAAATCCACAGACAAATTAGAAAATATTTTTGAGATTTTGATTTCTCAAGATAACAAAAAGTAGAGATTTGAAGATGTGGAATGGCATACCTTCAATATTTTCTCTGTTTCCGATTTCTTCAATATTGTTTTCTTCATATAGCAGGCCAAATTGAAGCAAACAGAGAGTTAAACCACTGGGAAGAAGCAGAGAGTTTAATGAAACTGGGGAAGATGACTGAGTCAGCTCATTGGGGAAAACAACGGAGTTTCTTTTTTTATTTAAGGTCTGAAACGACTGAGTTTCGTTCTCTTTTGGGTTTGAAATTACTGAGTTATTTGTAGACAATATTGGATTTCACGGTGATACATCTTCGAGAAAAAAGAAGCTATAGAGAAGAAGATTTGAGGAAAATTAAGGGATATAGAATGCATCTCAATATGGTGCGATACAAACACGGAGAAACTCTTTTGTTTCTGGGCCTTGGTCACAATACACTTTCAGCTACATAGAGCATGGGCCAAGACAAACGGCCCATTTCACAATCCTCATCTAGAATAAATATTTTCCCTCTAAAAGTAGGAACTAGACTATTCTTTCACTATGTTTGTTACAAATTTAGTGATAGATCTTTTGTCTCAAAAAAAATTTAGTGATATAGAAGTCTTAATTAATAATAATGCAAGAAAAACGAACAAACTAAAAATGGTGATAACATTCTTTTTTCTTTGTACTTTTCCTTTTTTATCTTCTTCCTAATTAATGAGTATTTAATAGTAATATTAAGGAATTAATGAAATGTCAGTATATTTGATTAGGACTAAGAATTAAGTACTTCCACAAAATCTCTCTCATGATGTAGGCATAATTTTGCAGCTATACTTTTAGAAGTTTGAATTATTTTTTGCCGAATCCCCGCACCCACGAATCTTAAAATTTCGATTATGCCAAATCCGATCTCTAGATCAGTACCCGAATCCAACACCCCGCACCCGAGTCTGAGCAACATAGGATTAAGTACAGACAATAATTATAGGAACAAAGGAATTTGAATAACTTCAAGTAAATGAAATATTGGATTCTAAAACATGTAAAGCAAGTTCAAATGATTTTAGATGTTGACTACGTGCTTGTGCGGAGATCCAACTTAAGTTTCTAATTCGGACTTTGTATTAGTTTCTTATGCTAAATTTCTAAGTTTATATTTTAATCAATAAGAAGTTCATTACTTGATATAAAATCAGTAAGAAGTTCATTATATTATTCCTATATTATTTTATAGTACTGTTGTTTTTAAGATAGTGCCTATGAGCGATAAGGTGTATGCTTAGTGTCTGCACAGAGAAGTGTGATTGAGGTCAAGTTTTGCTCCTAAATTTGGGTTTTAAGCATACCTTGATCGAGCATTTAACAACATTTTATAGTAATGATATAGTTGGCAACCTTAACCTTTTATCTTTCCTTAGTAAGTAATATAGGTGGTCCCCTTTTCTTTCTAAGAAATAAGTAACATAGGTGGATACCTTTTACTATAAAAGATATATATATATATATATATATTGCATATTTATGTATCACTATATGTGTGATGAAGTTATTCCTACAATACAAAAATTGGACAACCTCTTTTCTTAAAAGAAGTTAGGAATGTGAAAGGATGGAAGAATTTATATGCCATTGGATTAACCTCTGTGGGCAGAATGCTGGCTAAACACCATTATTATTCATCCACAAAAAAAACTGAGGTGGAAGACCCTTTAAAAAAATTAACATTAGTGTGTGTCTTTTCCCTGCTCCCTTTTGTTATTTTACGGGACTGCTGGATTAAGAATATACACCTTTGTGGATTATTGGAGTCTTTTGACATAATTACGTCCTTTCTGTTCAGCTGTAAAAGGGTGATGTGATGGGACTGATATCAGTTTTGCAAATGATATGAGCAAAACCATTTGTTCTTTAGAAGTCGCAACTCACAAGTGAAGTGGTACTTGTTATAACCTTTTATTTTTAGCAGTAAGCTTTAATATACTATAATATACTGAAGATTATTCGACTGTTTCTCATTTGCATGTTTTAATGTGTACAAAATAGTTGGCGTTTGGTGAATTTCTGACTTCAGTGGGTAATATGAAGTTCTGTTAATCTATTTGTCTCTGGAAAATAGTTGGCGCTTGGTGAATTACTTGTTTCATTGCCTTCTTTATGAAGCAATCTTTCCTAAGATATTATTGTGATATCTGTAGAAATATTGAACCTTCTAGAATTTTTTGTTGCTAAGTTGCAGAAAAAAGTGTGCTTATTTTATTCAATGATATGTTTTTTGAGATTCACCTTTGAAGCAACACTGGATGTAAAAGTACTCTGGAAGCAGCAAAAGTTGGTCTCTATCGCCTTAAAAAGAATAACCTTTTGTTGTTGGTTTTATTGTATTATGGTTTTTTTTTACCTTCAAGGCATATTTACATTAAAAAATATTTGATCTTTATAACTCCCCAATTTTTTACAGTCTTTGGTTCAAGTTGAAGTAGAGTATGTACCAGAGAAGGCCGAATTAGATGGTGAGTTCGATGAGGAATTCAGGAAGGTTTTTGAGAAATTCACTTTCACGGATGCCACTGGTGCTGAGGTACATAAAGCTTTGTTCACTTGCATGAACTGTGGTTATAATTTCTGCTGAAGCTTGTTTGCCAATATCTTTCAATTGAAATTCTTCAGGAGAATGATAAGAAGGATGAAACTGCTGCTGATGGAGCCTTAAAGAAAAAGGCGGATTCTGATTCTGAGGAGGAAGAAGAGGATGCACAGCAAAAGGAGAAGGGAGTCTCTAACAAAAAGAAAAAAGTTAGATTTTCTTCTTTTTTACTTCTAAGTTGTTTACCTTCAGTTAGATCTCAGTCTGAACTGTTTCTGCATTTCAGCTTCAGCGTAGGATGAACATTGCAGAACTGAAACAAATCTCTATGAAGCCTGATGTTGTTGAGGTATGGAAGGCATTTGTTTCATTGTTATTTTCCTGACATACATACTCTATGCAGTTTTGTGTACTGTTAGCGGTTACCCTGTGTATTTATCTTGTCATGAGCCAAATGAGTTATCAACTATTATCCTTTTAGAAATGTATTAACGTTCTGATTTTCTGTCTGTCATTTGTGTTCTTTCTTTTGTGATTATGCCCATCCCTAGCTCTACAAATTTTCTTTGCTTGCCTTTCTAAATCTGCTTTATGGTTGTGTCAATTGCTATGATGTGAATCATTTATTAAGTATGACTTTACGAGGGTTCTAACATTATTTTTCTTTAAAGATATGGTATTATCACCTTTCAAAAGGAAGGTATTTGCATCTTTATTATGGGAGATATGTTTTCTGTGTTGTGTGCTGTCTTTTTTCCAGCCCACTTGTGCAGAAAATGTGAAGTGCCAGATTTTGCAGAATATTTTGCACCGTGAGGATCAGTATGACATGGTGTTTGATAAAATTTTATATGATAAACCATTGTCATCTTCCGAATCATCTTTTTTTTCCCACTGTACTGGAAGTAAATTTTGCACGATAGTCATGCAGGTTTTACTCAACTCTTTTGATAGCATGACAATGTTGGCGTGGTAAAATGTCTGTCTGGTGTCTGATTTATATGGGATAACTCCTAACTATATTGATGTTTAGACTCTGGATTTTTTCACTTAAAGTGTAGCCCACTTTTCCTTGGTACTGATTATGCATATATGTCTAGGTATGGGATGCCACTGCAGCAGACCCTAAGCTCCTGGTATTTCTGAAATCTTATCGGAATACTGTTCCTGTTCCAAGACACTGGTGTCAGAAACGGAAATTTTTGCAGGTTAGTCATCATTATTGATACATGTATAGTAAGGTTAACAAAGTGAAGAGTAATGTGTACCTCTTGCACTGCATGTAACAACTAGTAATAGTAGAATTGTTTGATAGGAGAAAAGGTTTGGTTTATGAAGGGGCTCATAGAAGAAAAATGAGTTTGTCTTATATGTATATATATGTGGTTCTTGCAGGCGAGATGCTGTGACACTGGTGGAGCCTCAAACATGTAGGTGTTTGGCAAGGAGAATCCTTGCATGATGTCTATGTTTCTGTGTATATATGTTTTTTATTATTTAGTGGGTTGGGATACATGCATTTGTCTGTTTTTGGTTGTATGTTGCTGGGGTTTCACTTCTCTTAGTTGTAAAAACGGCTGGCTGCTCTTGAGCACCTTAAAGATTGAGTGACTAATATTTTCTCCTATCTAAATTCTCTAATTTTAGTTATTTTTGCATTATATCTGTTCAAAGTTGGATTTTCTGATGTGAAGGGATCTGCCATACAGTCATATAAGCCACACAGAGTATTTGTATAGAGTTTTCTTAGTGTTTTTTTTATTAATTTGCTTTTATCTCACTGACTGATTTTGTTTTTCAGGGGAAGCGTGGGATTGAGAAACAGCCATTTCAACTTCCTGACTTTATAGCTGCAACAGGAATTGAGAAAATTAGACAAGTAGGATTTTCTATCCAATTTTATCCTCCTTTGGCTGATGGCTTTGTTAAGTAGGAATATGTTGCATGAATTATTGTAGATACGCTATTTATAAATGAAGGCTTTTCGTTTTGACTATGGAAAAATGAGAATATGTTGGTGGTACTCTATCGAAGTTGTATCAACGTAATGATCATAATTAAAATGAAGCTTAGATTTCAAGTGGAACTCCTTGATGCTTTCACATTCTACGTTATCTTGAGATGACCCTGGTGACCCTGTTTTTTTAATAGAAGAACACCCTGTGGCATTTTATTTTATTTTATGAAAAGATAAATTAATGTGTACCAAGAAGAGTACAACTGAAGGTCTTAGTCCACCTACATCTTGAAATACTATAAAAGATCCATCAGTGAGGCAAGATCAATTATAATATTCTTCTTACACCAAAAAGGCTCTCAAGTCACGACTTCACGTAGACTTCACATAGGAAATGTGCTCTTTCTGTCCGTTGACCCTTTGGTAGTTCTTCTAATTGTAGAACAGATAGATCCTAAAACTATTTACCTGGTGTAAGATGTTGAGTTTACAAATCTGTTGTGTTAAAACTTGTTGAAATATGATACCTTTCTTTGAGCATATGTAGTATGTCTAGTTTCCTTGCTGATGTTTGAACATCGTATTTGTTATTTTGGTGCAGGCTTATATTGAAAAGGAGGACAGTAAGAAGCTTAAACAAAAGCAGCGGGAAAGGATGCAGCCAAAAATGGGGAAGATGGATATTGATTATCAGGTTTATACGAGCTTTTGGTTTCTCAATGATGCTGACCTTTCAAATACTTATAGACTATAGTTAACTGCTTATTTACTTTTCTAAGACTTACTGCTCTGGGTTATTCTTCACAGGTTCTACATGACGCCTTTTTTAAGTATCAAACTAAACCAAAGTTGACATCCCTTGGTGATCTGTATTATGAAGGGAAGGAGTTTGAGGTATAAAATAGCCATGAATATTGTCATCAAACTCATGTTCTTTAAATCTTTTTAATGATGGTGGTGTCTGGGTGAGCTTTGTGCGCACGTAGAGTATTCCACCAATTCCACTAGGTATCTGCTACTTCGCAGAACATCTGCCCCAAGACTTCGATAGAGGGGAAGAAACACCTAGTATATGTTTGCTTCCGCTGGGATTTGAGCTTGAGACCCCATGTTGTGCTCCAACTTCATTGACCACTAGGCCACAACCTTGGGTGCCAAACACATGCTCTTTCTTCTCTAGCTTTCATGCTAACTTTTTGAAAAGAAAAAAAATTATTCTCAACCTTGCTGATATTTCACCGAGCCTGGGGAAAAACAATGGAAGTCTTTTTGCTGTTGTGATCTTATATGACCAAACTGGGATGGTTTGGATAGGACTATCCAACTTGGAGATGTGTTCCTGTTGTGTTAATTCTTGGTTGTTGTTAGGCTGTACAACTGTTATTACTTTCTATATCCTATCCTCTGCATTTTTGTCTGTTAACCATCATTTTATTTTGATGTGCAGGTCAAGTTGAGGGAAATGAAACCTGGAACTTTGTCTCATGAACTGAAAGAGGCCCTTGGTATGCCTGAAGGTGCTCCTCCTCCATGGCTCATCAATATGCAGGTTAGATAACTTAAAACTGCTTGTTCTTTTACTGGAAGAATCGTTTGTTACCCCAAGTTCTTGTTTGATTACTATGTTGAGTTCGTTGCTAATGTGATTTTCCATGCCTCCAATTTTCTGTGCAGAGATATGGTCCTCCACCCTCTTATCCTCAGCTGAAGATCCCTGGATTGAATGCTCCTATTCCACCTGGAGCCAAGTTCGGTTATCAGCCGGGAGGTTGGGGTAAACCACCTGTTGATGAAGTGGGTTTTACAACTTTTCAGTATATTTGTTTTATATTCTTTCTTTCAGATTGTTCTGCTTTAGAGTTTCTTATTTTAATTTTAACCTTTGCCTTCTTTCTTTGACATAGTATGGGCGCCCTTTATACGGAGATGTCTTTGGTGTATTGCAACAAGATCAGCCTAATTATGAGGTAGTGTAAACTTAATGGGTTAGGATTTTATTTTAGGTAGTTATCTTATCATATAATGATACAGTAAAATAATGGAAATTGCACCATATTCAATATGGTTATAGAGAATACTTAAACTAACTACTTGATTTTGGTAACCGTGCAATGGTATAGACCTACTGATAATGTTTCAATATTGTTAAAAAATTCTGTTTATATATTCATAAATGTGGTTTTGTAGTTGGTGCCACAAAGGATTGAGCCTCACTTTTTTGCTCGGTGTATTACGTAAATTAATATCATGCTGCTCATCTCCATGTGTAGGATGAACCTGTTGATAAGACTAAACATTGGGGTGACTTGGAGGAAGAGGAAGAAGAGGAGGAAGAGGAGGAGGAAGAAGAGATGGAGGAAGAGGAGATGGAGGATGGTATTCAGTCAGTGGACAGTCTTTCAAGGTACTGCACTTGATCAATACCTTTAATGATCCAATATCTATTAGAAATCTTGTAGTAGCTTGAAATCTTCCTCATTTTTGATTCCCTTCACTAGTTATTCGTTCTTGCTGAGGTCCATTTTAGGCTTTGTTCTCAATGTATTTCTCTCTATGGTGTAGTACTCCCACTGGAGTTGAGACTCCTGATGTTATTGACCTTCGCAAGCAACAGAGGAAGGAGCCTGAGAAGCCCCTCTACCAGGTAATTAGGCCAACTTTTTGTCTCCCAATTTCCATATTCTGCCTGCTTACTATTTGTCCTTGCAAAGAAACTCATTACATCTCTTTTTCTGTTAAGGTGCTTGAAGAAAAAGAAGAAAAGATAGCTCCTGGTACTCTTCTTGGAACAAGCCATACGTAAGTAATCTATCTATACTCACATTTATATAGTTTTGGACACTAGCATCTATCCTTTCCTCTACTGTGCAATTGATTTATGCTCTGATCCTGCAGGTATGTGATCAACACTGGCGCTCAAGACAAGGCTGGTGCCAAAAGGGTAAGAGTATCTTTTTCTGTGTCCTGTGTTCAAATGCAAGTTTACTTTCTCAAGCAGAAATCTTCATAGAGACATGGTCTCAGTAGTGTCAGCCCCTATTAGTGGGGCTATAGCTGTTGTGGATAAGTCATATATGGTGAATTTTTCAGCTTATTTCTTGTTAGTTGGTCACTGATGGAAAAGACATAGTTCAAGACAGAGGCGGAGTACTTCAGTTTCATTTGTTACTTTCTGACATAATATCTTGTTATATTTTGACTAAATTATTTGATACTTCTCTTTCATTTGTGTCACTTTCTGATATTAATGCATACAGTTGGTTTTTCTTCTAGAAGAGGCACTAGATAAGAATTTGAGGCTAATTGCTTGGAATGTCCACTGCAGGTTGATCTGCTCAAAGGTCAGAAGTCAGATAGAGTTGATGTCACATTGGCACCTGAAGAGTTGGAACTTATGGACAATGTTTTACCAGCCAAGTAAGTAGTGATTCTTTTAACATTTTATGATTAGAAGCTCCTACATTTCAGTTTAAATGTTTCTAAAACCTTTTTGTGCTTTTTATAGATACGAGGAAGCTAGAGAGGAAGAGAAGCTCCGTAGCCAGCGTGAGGATTTCAGTGACATGGTAGCAGAGGTGTGTAGTTATTTCATGTCTTATCTTCATTCTTTCTCTCCGTACCACCTTACATTTCATTGAATTGTTGGTTTAGAAAGAGTGATTATCAGTTCTGATGAGATAAAATTATTGCAGAATGAGAAGAAGAGGAAGCGTAAAATGCATGAAAAGGATGGCAAGTCGAAGAAGAAGGATTTCAAGTTTTGAGGTTGATAAATTGTACCATCTAGTTTAGGGCTTGCAGTACATGCAGCTTAGGGTAATAACATAAGTAGGTTTCAATATGCACTGCGATAAATCTGTATGTTGTGATGAAGTGTTTTCCCATGCGTTTAAGCAGGGGAGTTGGTGTATGCTAATCTATCCTATGAAATGTGCTTAGTTTGTACCTCTGGTTTCATTTCTACATGCGTTGAGCTGTATTTGAACATTGAAGATCTCTTGCCCTAATTCTGATATATGCTCGACTTGGTCGTAATCTTAGTTTTAGTTTACATTTAGGGCCCGTTTGGCCATGCGATATGGTATCATGAGATGAAATTGAAGTTTTGTTTGGACATGCGATATGAAATTTTTGTGTTGTATATTTTCTCATAAACATAAAAATCTCATAAGTTGTAAAACTATTAAAATATTCCCAATTGTTTATTCAATCTTATCAAATAAATAAAAATTTATAAAGTCGCATAATAAATTATTGCAAAACTATTTGTTCTCCACTTGAGTAATTGTTTCATTTAACTTTAATTTAATAAAAAAAAATGAATATAAATTGTAGTGTACAAGTCTTTAATATAATCCTCCCACATAGTACGGATAATTTTCTCACGTTGAACTTGCATTTCTCGATTATGTGATCGAGAAGACGAACCAACATTGTTACTTTGAGCCATTTGTTGGTCAATATCATTTGTAACTATATTTTCATGTTCATAGATCATAAATATTCAATCAGTACTTTGGTATTCTCACAAATAATTATGTAACACTGCACAAGGTATGACAATTTTCACTTGTGTATTAATATCATAATGGTTCATGCCTTGTTTCAGTATTCTAAATCTAATTTTCCAAACTCCAAAAGTCCGTTCAATCACATTGCGCAGAGATGAATGCCTATAATTAAACAGTTCTTTGATATTTTGAGGCTCTCTTTCACTTCCTCGGTAATCTTGCAAATGAAAGCGTCATCCTTTGTATGGAGCTAAAAATAAATCCTTTTGTATTTCGAAAACCAGCCTCAACAACATAATATTTATCTACCAACAAACATTTTATAAAGAATTACTAAAAGCATATGTTACGTAAATGAGAAAGCTTTGTGTAAATAAATAATATTTATTCTAAGGATGTAATTTAAAGTTACCATGTGGCGGAAATGGAAATTGTGACATTGGTTCAACAAGTGCATTCTCAAGTACTTTACTATCATGTACAGTGGCGGAGGCAGCATGTAATGATCCGGCCCCCCTCGGCGAAAAATATTACTATTTATACATGGTTAAAATTATTTTTTAGATATGTATAATAGATGTCGAACCCCCTTCCACTAGTTCGTGTGTTTACTTTTCAGATTTTGAACCTCCTTGTTAAATTTTCTGGCTCCGCCACTGATCATGTACAATGCCTTCCCAATCAGCAACAACAAAGGTAAACCGCATATCAAAATCACAAACACATAAGACATTTTGTAATGTTCTTCCTTTGCGATTACGATATGCTTGTTGCACCGCTTTAGGAATCTCCCCTTCTATATATGTTCCATCAATCGCACCAATACAATCCTACCAAATAAAAAATACATCAATATTAGTTTAGTGAACATAAAATAAATTGGAAGCATTATAGAATGCACTTCAAAATAATATTTGTAAGAGTAATAAAAATATAGTGCTTCCAAGACAATGCAAAGTCATAAAATAAATGTTATCTCTTTAAACAAAGTTGATAGGAAATATGTAACTAAATACTAATAACTTACACATAAAATATGAATGTGCACTTATTAAGGCCATAAAATAAATTTATTACTCAACAATCGGTTGGTGTGAGTTAAAGTGACTATATGTTGGTGAGAATAATGAATTTTATGTCGGTGAGAATAATAAATTTTAAAAAGTAATGATGTGATTATAAATTTTATTTACATATGAAATAAATGGTTAGTAGATATAAATGTGTGGTTGTTTTAACAAAATATAAACTCGTGGATCAATTTTTGTATTAAAATATCTCAAATCATGATATGGAATTCCCATATAATTCCATATCATGATTTTTGGAGAATATGGAATCATGAGATGGAATCAGCGTAAAATCACTTGTCTAAACGATGTTTCCATCTCACGATACCATATCGTGATATGGTATCGCATGGCCGAACTTCTACTTAGATTTCACGTGATTGTACAAACTATTACTGGTGATTACATTTTGCCATTTCATGCGTGCCCACCATATTTACTCCACAAAAATAGCATACAAAGCCTACAAGGATTTTAATAATTGAAATAGAACGAAACTAGTAAAGCTCACCTCTTCTCTCTTTTTGCATTATAATTAGTAGTTGAGGATTCATAAACAATGGTGAAAACAAAAAAACAAAGGATTAAATAACGATATTATGTATCTTACTTTTGTAATGAATTAAATATTCGTCTAAGAAGTATCTGCACCAAATAATTAAAATTTATATCATCATTTATTAGTAATTATTATGACATTATAATCTCTGCATAGCTTTTTCTGGTTCAGAATTGCATAGTGGTTATAATCATGCAAATGGGCGGCTAAGCTTAATGGAAATATATGATGATGAATATATTTTGCACCTTTTATCTGACTTAGTAATGGATGAGATTTTCATATTCATGATTTAACCAAGCTGGAACCTTATCATACAAATCTTTTTTTTCTCAAGTGGTCCATTTGTTTGGTAAACCCCATCATGTCTAATGATTTCTCCCATTAATTAATTAACATTCATACAATAAACAAAATCCATTCGGTAGAAAATTATAGGATATAGTTATTATTTATATATATATTGTGAAAATATTTGATTCACCGTTAAGAATAAGTGGGACGTTACTTAATAAATACCTAGAACACTAGGAATTGATATAGTGGGATTATGTACACACGTGTTATTGTCAATAAATTAATCCACACTTTAGGCTGTCAAATTAGAATGATTTTTCGTCTTCATAATTTCAACTTGAATTCATTATTTTAATTAATTTGAATCTAAGCTTTATAACTAAGCTATGAAGAAGTCCTAGTTGTCCGACCAAAAAATATTCTTTTTTGTCTTCTTTCTTTTAATATTTATGGGGAAAAACATTCTCATAGTGACAGTACCTAACAAACCGACCACGTTTGATTTCTTTGATTTGTACTAATAATAATAAATATGTCTTACTAATTTAACATCTAGGGAATTTTAATTATATGCTTGACTAGACTTCTTTTACTCTTAACCACCATCTTTTGATTACATGCATGTGGTTTTCATATTTATAATTATTTAATTAATTTCATTTGAATATTCATCTACTTTTTTTTTGTTTTTTTTTAAATGTTGTGGATGGTGATGGGACTTCACGGATGCACATATTAAGATATTGAGGTAATTTGATTTTTTATATGATTTGAAAATTCAACCGTCAATATAGATTGTTTTTGATAGTTTAGAATAGTTGCATCCATTTTTTTATGTTTAACGTACATATAGTAAATGCTGAATTTCCTTGACTTCTTTCTATATTTTTACTTTGTTATATTTTGAATCCTCCTGGTGAAAATTATAATTCCGTCTTTTATATAATAGAAGTCATATCTTAGTACATATCGAGAAATGAACAAAACCAAACATATTTGACACTACCGCTGACTTTTACGACTGGATATTGTTGCAGCCAATACATTCATCATCATACCATTGAAAATAATGACCATGATGTTTTGGTTTGATGTTTATTTATTGGCGGGATCTAAGGAAGAGCCGGACCATATATATATCACAAGTTTGAATTCGTGAGCTCCTGATTTTGTGATAATAATTTTATTAATTACGTCAAATTAAAGCTCTCAGTTCTTGTTTTAGAAAATACAATACAACATATATAACTTAGTTTAAGACTGTAAGATTAAAAAATCAGTCTTATTTTCTCTTTATGCTTACTGTAATTTGGTCAAACTAAGACACTTAAAATGAAATGACGAAAGTATTTTTTTACACCTATGTATTTTCTATAAGTGTATGTCGTCCTAAAAGCCTCCTAGTTTTAATGGATGTTAGTCATTGTATTGTATTGAATACAATGATTATTTTGATTATTATTTAAATTTTGTTTATCATATCGCTAAATCTATCATTAGGTGATGAGGAAAATTGAAAAGTCCTATTTTGTGTAACAACCAATTTACTATATTCGTGTCCTTACCTTATTTATTTTTTTCATTTTATTTTTATTTATTATTTAATAATATTTTTTTATTCTATCTTTTTTATAATAACTCTAACACATAACCCACTTTTCTTAAATAAATTTATTCTTTAAATTATTAATACATAACATTATATTACGACGAATAACGATATAGAATAATCCATTCACTAAAACAATACCTAACAAGTAACAACCATCCAAATAGATTACTTCCACACTATATGCCCAAACTCTACATGTAAATCTCATTAACCCCCTTATAGCATAATAATTTCACAGGTGGAGTCAATATCAAACCGACCATCCCTTTTATTCACTAAAAATAATTATATGAACTTGACTGGAAAAAACAATTTTGTATATGTAATTTATGGGAATATGAGGGGAAAAAAAGGACGGTGGTACCCTTTTGTAAGCATCTTCTTGGATCTGGATATATTATTTGTTGGTTTCCCTTTACTTTTTTTCTTTTAATTAATTGAGTAATTGACCACATCACTAACTCAATAATCCATATGTAACATATGGTCCCTTTTTCTATACAAATTTAGTATATAGAATGGAACATTTCTCTTACCAAACTCCCACTACCGTCGGTACATATATTTCCGCGTCCGAGTTGAGGCAGAGGCAGAATTTAAAATTTTAGATTTTTTAAAAGTATTTTCGTAAATATAGGATTTGAACTACAAATATTAAGTCTATTAAATATGCTTTTTATACATTAGTTTTGCCCCTGCTTGACCTTCCTCTTAGGAACGTGTTTATATACTGTGAAAGTAAAAGGGATAGATTAAACACTTTTTGTCGAAAAAGTAAATTATATATTTAGGTTAAATTTTATTTTTTTTGGGGATAAGTGTATATAAGATTTGAATAGAAGGTGTGCACGCCAAAACATATGGATGTCGATAAATGAAAATTGAAATGTTTTTTTTTTTAACAGTTACATGAATTAGAAAAAGTAATTGTGATGAAAAAGTGTATTTAAAATTACTTTAAATTACCGTTTTCTTTCATTTTTTAACTAAAAAGTTAATGTTACAACCAGGATTAGCTGCAATAATCATTGTTATTTAACATGTTACAATTTACAACATACTTATAATTAACTAGCTAGTTACCATTTATTTCAGGCTATGTATCGATGAACAACGCTTAATTACTAACCTCTTGGCTCTTGTAATTTAATAGTGTAAATGTCTATTTTACATTGTTGATTACGTTATATTAAAAATAATCTTTAACGATAATTAATTGACGATAATAACTTAATTACTGAAATATATATATATATTTTTAACAACAATTAACACTTTTTATTGATCAAGAAAAAATAAAAGCAACATTCGATTTGAAATAAATAATTATAAGATGAAATAATACAATAATAATGGGAGGGGATGTTATAGATTGTCTGCTAAAATGAAACCTAAGAGTCATAATTTAATATAGACTGCACCCCACAAGCCACAAGTATCAATCAAAACCATACAATACAACTATTGCTCTCAAGTGATATATACATATATACCTAGAAATTAAATATATATCTTATATCTAGATCTTATTATATACAATTATATTTTATTTTAATTTTACAGATAGATTGATAGCCCCCATAGACCACCACCCCTTCCACAAGTATATACACACTTTCACATTTAAAAAACAAAAAAAATAGCTAGTGATATACTTTCTCATTTCTCATCACCTTCCTCATAAATAATATTCTCTCTTTCAAAGAAAATTCACCATATAATAATACTCCAATTCTCTTCATCTTCATTTATCTTTCTTGTATCAAGATCCAAAGGCAAAAAATTGCACATTAGAAATCAACAGGTTGATTGTTTCGCTCCTGTATACTAAAATTATATTTCACTACTCAGCTAGCTAGGAATCATTTGTTTATCGATTTATGGGGTTGAATACTAAGTTGGTTTCAATTGAGGATGATGGTCTAGATAATTGGACCACCACCACCCACAATACTCCACCGGAACCACCGTCGATAAGGCGGCAGCCGCCACCAAAATCGGAGCAATTGAAATGTCCAAGGTGTGATTCAATCAACACTAAATTTTGTTACTACAACAATTACAACAAGTCACAGCCTAGACATTATTGTAAAGGTTGTAAAAGGCATTGGACCGAAGGTGGCACCCTTCGTAACGTTCCGATAGGCGGTGGGCGAAAAAATAAACGTTTAAGGCCTACTGATCCCGTTGATTATATAACTGGAAGGAAACATGTCAGATTAGAAATAAACGATCAGAGGTGTCCATTAATCACCACGACGAGTATGACCAATAGTATTACAAGTTCCATATTGCCAAGTGTCACAATAACGGGAAATAGTACTATTACTAGTACTATAGATGAAGATTTCAAAAATCTTCCTTCATACTCAATACCTTATGACATATTTTCAAATATTTCTCAAGATCATGGGAATACACATTTTTCATTAATTCCCAATTCTAGTACTAATACTCAATTATCTTCAAATGTTTATAATAATTATGAACATATGGGGAAGTTTGATAGTACAATATTGGAGGAGTCAACAATAACTACAATTATGCCAATTACAAGCAGCAGTACTGATCTTCTTTCTCATGAGCCATGGAAAGTTCCAGAAACAAGCAATTATGATCTTATTATAGATGAAAATATGTCAAGTAATTACTGGAATTGGAACGAATTCGAGACGTTGAGTAATGCAGCCGATCTCAATAAAGCATGGGATGATTTAGAGATCAAACCATAAGAGGATGATCAAGAGAAATGTTTGTATATTGATTAGTTAATTAAAGGATTTGTTTTGATGTAAATTTAATTTGGGTTCATGCTGGGCTAATGTTCAAGCTAAGTCTTGTTAATTAGTACTATTAATGTTACCATTAACCTTTTTTTCCCTCAAAAAATGCATATCCCTTTTTATAATCAGCTTTCATGCTATAATAATGTTGTGTTTTCCATTCTCTCTTTTGATTGTGAATGAGAAAACAAGTACACAAAGGTTGTGTAGCCTATAACAAAGAATTTAGCGGTAATAATATAATTGTCATTATATTATATTTATCGATAATAATAAATATCAATATTTATAATCAATACTTTATATAAATGATACTAAAGATTTTAGCGACTCTAAATATAATGACATTAACTCAGTTACCGTTAAATGTTGATAGGAAAGGGTGTGAATATTGAGAGGTACAGATTAATTAGAATTAAGAATGGAAGAGACTGATGGGGTCTTATTCCAGCTAGGTAGTGGTGGGATGATTTAGATGTGATTGAATGGAATTGGAAGATTCTTTCTTGTGGATATATATGTCTAATCTCTTTACATCAATAATTCTTCACAAGATTTATTTTCTTCTCTACATCTGTCTAATTGCTTGGGGAGTCATTCCCTCTTGCTCCCCACTTCTTGTACTAGTTATTTTTTTATTTATTTTATTTTTTATGATCGTGATGTTTGGATTATTTTTTGTGCATTTCAACTAATTTTATGGAATACCTGCCACCTCCTACTAGTAATAGGTATCAAGTAACTCTGTCCATCAGTAACTCTGTCCATCAAGACTATGACAGATAAAAAAAATCATAGTGCTTTTTTGAACTTCTTGTAAGTACTAGTTTTTTGTTGTTGTTGTTGAATTCTATGGGATCATTTGGTAGCTCATAAAGAAGTATCTTAATTTTGGTATAAGTTAATTGGTAGTTAGTCAGAAAATTATTCATGTATAAAATTAATACGAAATTTCATTTGAAATTTAGAATGCATTACTAATATATGTGTATAATAAGTTATAGGGGAATTTATGTATTATCTTATACATAATAAAAGATGAAATAGCTAATATCCGCAAAATTAATATCTAATAATTCTAATCATCTACCGAACGAAATGTAACAGTTTGTGCATTATGATTAGTCCTCTGTCCACCATGTATATTTGGTCATAGGAAAAGTTAGAGTTTTTGGCCAAAAACATCCTTTAACTATATCTAAAACTTAATGTACATCCTTNTTGTTGTTGTTGAATTCTACGGGATCGGTTGGTAGCTCGTAAAGAAGTATCTTAATTTTGGTATAAGTTATTTGGTAGCTAATTAGAAAATTACTCATGTATAAAATTAATACGAAATTTCATTTGAAATTTAGAATGCATTACTAATATATGTGTATAATAAGTTATAGGAAAATTTAGGTATTATCCTATACATAATAAAAGATGAAAATAACTAATATCCGCAAAATTAATATCTAATAATTCTAATCATCTATGAACGAAATGTAACAGTTTGTGCATTATGATTAGTCCACTGTCCACCATGTATATTTGGTCATAGGAAAAGTTATGAAGAGTTCTCACCAAAAAAATGTTATTTATCTACATCGGATTTTATCACTAACTACATAACTTTACAATGATCAAGTGAGGTGAAAATATATCTTAATTAATTATAAATGACATAATAACATATTTTATAACACTCATCACAATCACAATCGCAATCGCAATCACAATCACAATCACATAACAGGGATTCAACCCCATTTAAATTATCAATTTAGAAATATGCAAATTATGTTTAAAATGGAAAATAAAAAAGTAGACCCTTCAAGATGAAGATGACCTCCAATATAAAAAAGTCAAGAATATGGACAAGGACTTGGGTATTTGATAGGTAGATATGTCCAAAGAAATGCCTTGCCCTTCTATTTTGTTATATAGAAGTGTGAGTTAGGTGTATGTCATGAATTCAAACACTTCCAAAGACAAGCCCGGTAACTAAGTGGAGAAGGATAGTAGTAGGGTGGGCAGGCCCATTATTCACCGAGTTTCAAACTGTGAGCCAACAGCTCTCGGAGATGTCTCAGTTGTCAAGAAAAATGAATATGCTACTAGAACAGAATGTGAAATGGCAACAGGAACATTAGAATCATCTCAAGGTATCATAAGGTGGACAACCCATTTTTTGCCTCATCAGACCCCAGAAAAACTCTCTTCAAAACATTGTACAACAGAACTCACAAGTAGCAGTCATACCTATCTATGTCTATATCCCTACTCAGCAATTTTGAACAATGATGAAGGATGCACAAAAGTCGCAACAAATGATCAGAATCTCTAATTTCGTTGAAGTCAAATCACCAACCCGACAGGGTTAAGTATACCACGTTACCAATATCACATTCTAAGTAAGTGCAAAAGCTTAGTGAGTATACAACCAAAACCTCCTTCTCCTCAATGGGTTCACCTGAACGCATTCATCCTTATGCCACCATCCATTCTTGGAGGAATGGATCCTTCATCGGCCTTGGAATAGCTGACGTAGAAAAGTTCAGAGACAATGCCAGTGAAAACAATAAAAGCAGCGCCAGCACCAAAGACTCCCTTCCTCAAAACCTCGCAGGACGGAGGATGTTGTGCCAAGTAAGTCCTATACTTTGTGTGGTAGGCATTCCTAACGGAAGCCGCCAGTAAGCACACTTCAGCAATAAAGAAGGTGACCCTGAGAAATTCAAGACATAATTATTTCTCACATATTTGACTAGATTCTTACATACATTAGTGAAATCATTATGTCTCTACTCTGGCTAGCAAACACTAAAATGTAGTTCATGAACCATGTTTACGGAGAAACGTACCAGCAGGTGATGAATAAGACAATAGCCCATGATCGGGGCTTTCCTGGTCGCAGTGCCCTCCCACAGCATAAACATCGACTTGCAAACATTATGAGGAGCTGACTAGCTAAAAGAAAGAAGAATGAACCCACACCCAAGCCAGTTGCAACATCTGACTCATACACACAGTAATTATACTCTGCATCTCTGTTGATCGTTGCCTGAAATAAAGAACCCAAAAATTAAACTTACTGAAAATGTATATTATTAGTACTTGTTAGAACATGAATAAATAGGTTTATACAATCCTATTAGAATAGGAATAGGTTTACACAATCCTATTAGAATAGGAATAGGTTTATACAATCCTATTTAGAAAAGGAATGGAAATAGTAAATTGTATCCTACTTGGTAAAGGATTGTATTCTAGTGTATAAATAAGGTCTCAATGTAATAATGTAGACACAACAAAAATTCAATAATATTCTTTTCCTATATTTCTCACATGGTATCAGAGCCTCTATGATCTTGATAATTGTCAAGTATAGAAACATCAACCTTATAGCCAAAATAGCTAAGTCAGAAATGCTTTTATAATATTAAACTAAACCTCTAAGCAATTAGCGCAGATCTTGATTTCTATCATTTACTTCTTCTAACTGCTCTGAAATCTCATATTTCCTCTTAGGCCACCATCTAAGTTGGCTCCTACAACGACTATAACCGTCCCTGCATGAAACCTATGAACCATGTCCATTTTGAATATGTACGTGTTACTTGGTAACTTCGTCGTTCTTGCAGAACTAGTCTGTCATGATCGGTTCCTGTCTGTTCTAACCTCAAAAAGTCAATGAGAACTCTGATCACATCATATCACGTAAAGACTCGCATGCTCAGACAACTTCCACTCCACTTGCATTTGAACAAGGACATCAACATTGGTTAACTCTCTTAGAGAGTAGACTTACATATTGGGGTTGATTTAGTACAGACTTAACAAAAGATTATAATCACCTCACCTTCCAACCACACACACAGAGAATCAAGGGAAGAAGAGAGAACACCAAGCAAGATGTAATAATACCATGAAGGTACTAATTGAACAGATTTCGATGAAGTTGATGCACAGTATCTTGAAAGGCAAGGTCCATATGTACTTAAGATCTCTGGCCACACTTTTTAATCCACTCACTTGTTTATATGGCGACGTGACTGAACAGGTTACTTTTCTAATTTGATTATCCAAATCTTAAAAGAGCATCAAGTTACTTGTGGAATCTCAAAGAATCATCGAAACAACCTTTTTAGATCAACTGAATTAAGGATATAACTAGCACTCCTTCCAAGTTTATCCACATCCGAGAAGTTGGATAGGGAATTATCTCTGATCAGACTTGCAAATCTGTTTACATGCTTATATAAATGAGAATGTGCAAATAATGCTTCTAACTTAAATATTTGATTGACATAACCAAAAGCATCTAAGTCACCAAGTCCTTCATTCAGTTAACAATAATGACCTGATATCACGACAAGCCTCAGCATATGCAAACTAATCTGTAGATGTGACACTATGGCAATAGATGGTAATAAAAGTGAACGAGGTAGATCTATGATCAGATTAGCAAACATAAAACATTATGGAAGCAAGGATCCAATTTACCAACACTGGTCAGATTAAAGTTAAGTTATTGATGTCGTTACACTTACATTAAGTTTGAATAGGGATAAGTGTAAAATTTATAAAACCTTTATTTGCAAAGAAAATCCAATTAGATTTAAAGACATTACTTACATAAAATGAGGATTAGATTTCTCAGATGGTTAGAAAATCATTTTCGTTGTCCAAATGATTTTCTGAGATAATACTTAACTATTACTAGTTGAGTCACCATACAAGAAATGAGAAGCCACTCAATTCAAACCTATCAAGCCGGTCCCATATTGCTAAACCCAAGAAAGAAATAAGACTATATTCTGATAGACGACAACAAGAAGCAGACACATGTAGTAGGCCAGTGGAGGGGCATGACCCTACTTGTTCAAAATTCAAAATACCCACAGGCCACACCCCACCCTTTTTAAAAAAAAAATTATTAAATCAACTTCTGGGTCCTTTCCTGAATATCACCTTAACAAGCCATAAACTATATACTAGAACATAATCCAACTATCTTCAACCTTGCTAGTGTTAGTACCATAACTACTGTTCATAGTGCACGAAGAATTTTATGGGCTGAGAATTTATTTACCCTCTAAAATAGCTACATAATTTCTTCAATTCCTCAACATACAAACCCGCACCAAAAAAACCCCAATACAGTAGTATATAATATGATACTGAAAGCTGAACGAAGAATATAACAAAAAAACATACAGGAAAGAGCAAAATAGAAGAAGAATTATCGGAAAACAACTCACAGTAGCCCTCCTCTGCTCAGCAGCAACAGCAAGTCCAAAAGCAATCAAATCAAGCACAAAAACCAAAACCAGTAACAGTGTTGAAGCCATCTTGCTATACAAACGTTATATATTTGCTCTCTGCAACCAAAATCAAACCCAAACAAATATATTTATGCAAAAAAAAATTTAAAAATCATGCGTATACGTAAGCTAGAAACTAAATTTAGACTAAAGCATATCCAGAAAAAAAAAAAGTATTTGAATTTAAAGGGGTACTTGGGGAGGAAGGAAAAGGTACAAGGCTATGGAAGGAACCTTCTGAGAAGATGTACAAATTACGTTACTTTAGTTTTTTTCAACTTATTTATACCAAAAAAAAAAAAGTTAGCTTTGTTGATACAATATTCCTCAGTCTTCACAATGTTGGAAAATATAAAAATAGGTTTAAGTTTAAACCCAACTTACCTATTTTAAGAGGTGGCTTAGTTGTGTTATTAGTGCAACTAATCTCAGTATAAAAATTTGTAAAAGACAATGTAATATTTAATTGGCTGTGTATAAAAAATATAATATATAAATTATACAAGCATTCTGAGATTAGATATTAAGCCAGTATCACTGCATAAATAATCTATGCATTTTAATTTTTGAATGTATTGAACCAAACGACTCTTACCAGCAGTGGAGCAAAAAAAAGGGCAATCGCACCCGTGATCTCTTCGTAAAATTAGATATTTTATATGTATATTTTTTAAGATTTTGTATAATATTATATTCTTGCACCCGTACTACAAGAAGTCTAAATGGTCCACATGGTTAAATGTTGAGCTTTTGACCTTGAGGATTAAAGATCAATTCTCACTTCAATACATTTTACTTGGTGCACCCATGTTTGAAAAATTCTAGATTCGCCTTTGCTTACCAGTACACATTATCCCTTTAACTTATGATATCAAATTAGTTACTAACTTTATCAAATTAGTAAAAAAATTTAATGGTAGAAAGCTAGTAAGCTACTGTTCTCCTCTTTAAATAAAAGTGGTCACGTGACCAGTAAAGGATATTTAAAGTGGTCACGTGTGTCCCACAAGGAGCAAATCACGTTAAGAAAAACATCAAAAAATTATAGACGAATAATAAAATTTTTGCACAATTGAATTTACTCACATGCAGAGTTTCAAGGCAAAACTAGTTATTGATATCTCGTGTTCTATTGTTTAGAATCTTTTAGATTTTTTTCATCCAAAACAGAGATGACTTAAACAATATTACTCCAGTAATACTACTATCCTTTATATTGTGTTCCACTAAGGAGTTGGAATCAAACGTGAAAATAGGAAGATTTCAACATTGAAGTGTTATCATACAGTTTACAACAGTTTCAACTACCTAGCCGGAATCTAGCTATCAATTGAGGCATGACATACTAGATCAAGATTTCGAAACACACGAGAGCCTCTCAATTAAATTAGACCAAATCAAATCAGTAGATATCTCTACAAAAATATACAGCTAATCCTGCCGGAAAAAACCATTATGGTACGTTATCTACGAGATCTCAAGAACACAAAGATCTGTCCCATAAAATTGAGATGGCAGGCAACGCTTGACCGAGCTTTCCACTTGTAATCAGACATGAGCTGTATAAACGCTCAAGGTGTTTCTCGGCAAACATAAAGCATCTTATGATGCAAGTTCACTGGGAATCACGCTTGACCAAAAAATATCTAGAATTCCATAGATCCACTCTTCAGCCTCTCCATTCGTGCCTGGAGCCCTGAAAGTGCCTTCTCATCCATGGGAAGAACCCCACTCTGAATGGTATTTTCAACACTAGAATGTTCTGTGCCAGGAGCGTGATTTGACACCATGTGACTGATGTTACCATTCATGGACATTAGTGGTCTATTACTTGGGTCCGTGTTCCCCACGGTAGTAGCTAATGAAATACTTTTCATTCTTTCGCGGATCGCTTCTAGTGTTCCACTAGTAACTGCAACAACAAAACTACTTTGTAACTGACATTTGAAGTGAACAGTTAATATATCAAAAATGAAAAAAGAAAGGAAAACACGAAAGCTAGAATAGAAATAACTTGGCACATGTGTACCTCCAGAAGGCAATCTATCATTTCTCTGCAACTCCAAATGTTCAGATGATAGTCCTCTTGAGGGGAGAGCATTACCACCTCTGTCATCTTCGCCATACGACGGTGGCAAACTAAAGTGTGATGGTTCAATTTTATTATTTACAGATTTTGCATCATTCAATGGGTTAGTATTTACAGGAGATAAAGGACCAAATTTGGGAGAAGACAGGTTTAGTGAAGATGGAGGAGGAGTTGGCATGGGTACACTAGAAGGAGTCCTTCCAGCCGCAGCATTCTTTTCCATCTGCAATTTCATGGGAACAATTATTCCATGACTAGTAACTACAAATCTATAAATGTGTAGTACAAAGAGATCCAATGCACACCTGGGCTAGACCATCTCTAATATATGTTCGGAATGCCTCACTAGCATTTTGCAGCTGAGCAAATATATCAACCTAATACAGATTGGACAAAATGATGTTACAAGAAGTTCAGTTTTGAAGGCAGGGAAATAAGTTGACACTAAAAAGGATAAAGCATTGTACCTTGGGATACAATTGTGTGATCCGGTATAACTCATAAAGACCAATTGTGCAGGTTTGCTTGTCACCGATCTTCTTAAATATGGCAGCAAGTTCCTGCTGTAAAACACACAACATAACACTACTTTGTTATTTACTAGTACAATGCAACAAAATTATATTGCAAAGGAAAGAAAAGGAAAGTTCACTTTCGAAAAAACAAGCTAGAAAAAAAATGCCACACATTATACCTTCAACTGAGCATCTGCATTATGTGTTGCTGGTGCTGGATTATTTGCTGCAGAATCACCCCAGTGAGTTTGGCCAGGTACAGAGGGAGTCAGCATCCTCGCAGCAGCCAAGGTCTGAAAGATTATTAACATCAATTGGGAACTCCACGTGAATTAGTAGCACAGAAAAAGCAATATGGCAGTTAAAAATTTCATAACCTGAAGGTTAAGATCAATGTAGGCAAGAATAATTGGTGGTGGTTGCATGTCTATTGGCACCATGGACAGATGACCTTTTATGGCAGTACCACGAAGCTTGACAAGTTCATGCAGCACAGTTTTCACCATTCGTAAAGGTTTATCATCGGCTCCCGCTCTTTCAGTATTTTATAAGACAAGAATTAGGAAAGAAAATAGCTGATTAATCCATATCAAAGTGCATACCCAAAAAGAAAAATCTGAAATCTAATTGAAAGCTACCTCCTCCTGATCTCTTCCATTCCTAGTTCTTGCAGGTAAATGTGAATACTCTGAAGGATGCGATCAAGATCGACATCATATATGGTGCTTTGAAGAACCTATAAAATGTGAAAGCAACAGTTGATACTTAATCGTCACAATATCAACCTTCAAGAAAGAAACATGTCCACTACACTACTACTGCAACATGGGAGAGCTTGTATAGATTTTGCATTCAGAAACTTACCACATCACATTGAACAAAGAGAGAAAAGGAGGCAGACAAACATATTTGCATAAAAACGTAAATACAGCTTACGAATTGCTAGTCATCACAATCTTAAGAAACCCAGGATTGTAATAACAAGCGAGAAAAACTACCTTTGTAAGTTTTATAAGACATTTGACGACCAAATCAGAGAACTTCTGATTTCTTATGACAAGTGATTCATTTGTTGCTGGAGATGGCCACCTTGATGGGTCCAAAGGCCGTAATAGATTAATCAGCACAACAAAGGATGATGTTCTATCAGCATTGTCCTATATTAGTGACCAAAGTAAGATAGAAAATAATCAGGACAAGCCAGCTAAAATAAAAGTAAACTGCACTCTTTTTATGCAATGTCAGAAGCAGAAGTACCAAGATTTTTAGCATCAAAACATTCAACGCTTTCAGGAGCTGACTGCCATCATCCATGCGGGGTACTCTCTCATCAAGAAGCCAAAGCAAAAGTTCAGTAATGAGGATATCTAGCGTACTCTCCTTTACGGCATGAGAAAGCGTTTTATTCTGAAATGTCTGCAAACAAGGAAACAGCCAGAAATTGAGATATTTCCAAATACGTGTGAGACCAACAATTGTTCAAATACTTGATGATCACATATACAAGGAAAAAATAATGTTAGTGCAGAATTAATAGAAATTGGATAACCACATGCCTGCATGAGTGTGTTAAGAACATATTTGCAAGATCTTGAAGATGCACCCATCAGACTGAAATCAAACGTTTTTGCTACCTGTAGTAGATCTAGAACATGAGCAATTTGAAGAATACACAGACAACAACGAATTAGTTACACAAAGAATGAATCATATCGCGCCTTATTTGCTAAGCAGGAAACAAGCCTATCTGCATCTTTGACAATTTCATCCATGGCACTGCCTTCAGGATCATTGGTTGCTAGGGCCAACAAATGGCACACAACTTTCATTCCTTCAACAGACTGCAACAAGGGAAAGAAATGATTGTATCAGTGAATCATTGACAGTTACCCTCCATCCTCATTAACCTCTATAATGATGAATCCATAGAAGCTGGAAAACCAAGACATAGACACACAAACAAACAGAAAGATGAACCCATAACCAGCTATAATAAATTGTGCAACATACGTTGTTCTGGATTTTAGACAACTTATGCATTTTTTTTTATAAACTCACAACAAGTTTAGCAATGAGAATATCCCCAAAACCAAAGAAGAAAGAAATCATCGGCATCAGAAGATAAAATACTCCAGTAGTCTAATTAGGGATCCAAATTTCTATATTTCAATGGGGACAAAAACCATTCATATTCTTAAGCAAAAACACATACATTGTGGATTAACTCTTAGGCAATCATTTGGATCACCCAATACGGTTCAGGATGTGAAAAACATCTCAGAGGAAAATGTTTTCTTGGAAACTAAATGGATTTCTTACATATTTTCTGGTGTTCCGCAAGTAAGCAGAAAATATTGTTTCAAAATTATTAACAGATAATCTGGAAACACTATGGGGTGGGTGGGGGTGGAGACGGGAGCTATGGGTGTGTAGGAGAGGATGGGGAAGAGTGGAATACCACTTATGGAACTTGTATTCCCTATTTCATGAAATTCATTTTCAAGGAGCTTGTTTTACTAGAGGAGGTGATTTCCAAACTCTTTGATTAACCAAACATGGAAAAAAATTGGAAACATCTTCAGGCGAAACACACCCTTAGAGTAGTCTTGTTTGGAGAATGCTTATTTTTATTCAGTTGTTGGTGGGTGTATGGAGTACTTAAGCTTATATAATCCTTCATTGCTATAAACACGGGGTATGACAAGGGATTAAGATGAAAGTCAATCCTAATCCATGAAAAGGAAAAGGGGAAGCAACCTGCTCAGGAGAATCATATGATATAATATCAAGAGCTTCATTCCAGTCTGAGGGACCAATTGTACCAGCAACTGGCCGTAGATTCATATTTCTTTCCATGGGAAGCTCTGTAGTGTTATAAATATCCCTGGAAAGAAGAGATAAAACATACAAAGAAAACAAATTAGCAACTCATATTCAGATTGGTAGGAGAAAAAAATGCAAGGATCTCTTGATCACCTATTTAAGATTGGGCCAGCTATCGGCCGTGAAACTTCACCGCTCGGCTCTGCCAGATCAGTCCTAAAGATCAACCAAAAATATCCAGTGTCAACGACGAAAGTAACAAATAATATGAGCTCAACCTGGGTTCAACCACAGAACGAGAGCACAAATATGTGGTATTCTACCTTTGAATATATTTTTCTCATTGAAACAAAATGTAAAAACAAATTAGAACTCAAACGAAAACCGTCAACTAGTAAGTTAGACAGTCAAAGTATTGTATAATTATCATCCAGGTTCTGGACAGTTGATTAACCTATAGGTTGGATTTGCAATCCCAGAGAAAGTGGTAACTCAATATGCTACAAAAGATGTTTCTTGTCTAGATGAAACTTTAAGCATTACATACCCTCCAAAAGATGTTTTTTGCCTAGTTGAAAATTTCTACATCGAAAGTACAAGACAATCCAAGTATTAGCAAATAAATAGATACCCGTTATCCCTCACTGAACGCCTTAAAGCAGCCCTAGCTTCACCAGGTTTGCCCTCTCTTCTTTTGTCCATCTCTCTTGCCTGGAAAAAATTTAGTACCCAATGTTGTGAGAAAGGTAAGGGAACAAATATGCAAGACACCAACAACATACCCAGTGAAATCCCACAAAGTGGGGTCTGGGGAGGGTAAATTGTACGTGGATCTTACCCCTACCTCGTGGAGGTAGAGAGGCTGTTTCCGAAATACCCTCGGCAAAATATGCAATAAAATAAAGAGAAAATAATGAGCAGAAACGTTTAGCAACCTTCCACTTGAATCTATCATCTAACATGCTTCTTTGCGCCTCTGTCAGCTTTCCAAGATATTTCCAAATGTCATCACCTGAAAGACATTTAATTAAGATGCTTTTTCATCCAAACTACTGTCATTCATCCAGTTCACTGGAAAAACATATTTCAGAAGGCAACACAGACATGCCAAGGGCTCACGGAATCTGAAACCGGAAGCCAGTTAACCTTACACCAGTATTCATAACTAAAGAACCTCACAGAACACAAACACTCACCAAGAATCTTATAGCCAATAGCCAGAGTATTCAACGCAGCCTTCCTAGTTTCACCATCCCGTTCTGCTGTTAAACTTGCAACAACTTGCAAGGATTTCAATTGTCCACCAATCTATCACCAGGAAGGACAGAAGAGGATTTAGCAACCTCTAGAGGTGAGAAGATCAATAACTCAGATATTTACCTCAGCTTCATGATTATCCAGTAAGTAGCCAACAAGGTCAGCACATTCTATACGAGTTCGATTGCTCCTTGATCGTAAACCTTCCAAAATGTAAGGAAAAGTCTTTGCAGCAGAATATGCTTGGATGATTAGCTTAGTTAACTCTCGCATTTTTTCTCGCACTTTTTCAATGTTATGGCCAGACTGAAAAGATTGAAAGGATCATATGAGACAGGTCGGTGTTCATATGAAAAAATAGGAAGGAATGTGTTGGTTAACAAAGAAGAGGTGTTACATGTATAAAGCATCGGCAGGGCGCTTAAATATCCACGTATGTGTGTGAATATAGTACCAATAACAGTTCTTGTGATTTAACTATTACGACCTATCTAATAATCCGATACCAAGAACTGAGCATAATAACTAAACTACTACGACACGCAAAACATGCAATTAAAGAAAACAAGGAAATAATGTCAGACTAGAATAAAAATCAAACATCTAACACAACATGTCATCTGAAGGCAAGCCACTACCAGAAAAGGCAGTATGCCAAATTTACAGGCATATATGTTTATAGATACACATCAATTATGGAGATAGCAAAGGTGAGCCCATATAGACCTATGAGCTTCAAAGATCAAGCATAAAGAACATCACAAGTTCACAACAATTTGAAGTAAAGGAGATCATTGGACAAGTACCTTCTCAACTAAACAAGGAAGGAAAATGGCAGCTTCAGCTTCAGTCATCATGTATCCCTCGTTCCTTAACATCTCAAAAAGTTCAGGCAGGAATTCCAGAACCTGAGAAAAATTATCACAGTGAAGTACTGAAATGACTTCAGGGAAGAAAGCAACAGAGCTAAAATACCATGAAGTGTTTGATTCGCAACAGAGCTAAAATAACATTAAGGAAAAGGACAAATAAAAGGAATAGGAACAAACCTTTAATATGCAGGAAGTGTTTGATTCGCAAAACCTCAGAACAAACCATCTTAGTACTATATCAAGAATTTCAATTAATTCCTTCCCAATTGATGGAAGCACCTGAAATGAGCAAACATAATATGGTTGATGATAGTCAATTGACTCAATTCCCGAAAGAAGGTTGATCTAATAATAAAAGCACCTTTTGCAGCATCTCTATTCCATCAACTTGTTTCTTGAAGTCTGTACTGAGAAGCCTCCGATGCAAATCCTCTCTGAAGTACTTCATCAGGTCAGTCTGCAATTAAAGGTTAATGAGATTCACCAATCAAATGAAAACTACAATTATTAAAGTTCACTAAATGAATCTTCCAGAAACCTCAAGATCTTGAATCTGTTCCAATCGTGGCTCTTCAAACTTAAATCTGCGCACAATTATTCTCTCTCTGTCACCCTGCAAGTGTATTTGATCATAGCATCACTGAACAAAAAGGAATAGACAACACAAAGATAGTATTTCCTGAAATATAGCTATACCTTGTTTGAGTCCTTGACATTTATCAAAGCTTGTGACTGGATACTAATGTCCTGAACAGACATTAGGGTCTCTTGCCTTGAGCTCCTTGCAGGAACAACTCTCTAGAGAAACAAATTAAAGGAAGAAAAATCATTACTCCAGTTGCTCCCTGACTTCAGTCATTCAATCACATAGAAACATACCGAAGCACCAGCTCTGTTTCCATGCCTAGAAGCACGATCAGCAGGACCAGTGGATTTTCCTATCTTCGACCCCACCTTCGATGTTGTCCCAGTGGAAGTTGTTCTTCCCAGATCAGAGGTTTCTGATAAGCAATAATAATTATTGCAATCACATAAACCAAAGATGAAATGATAGATTGTGTAGAGACACCATCACAAGTGGATGACAACAAAATCGTAAAGTTAGAACATAGAGTAAAGTATACCTTGAAGTACCCCATATGGTCTCAATCGTTCAACAACAATAGCTAAAGCAGGTCCTTGAATATCTTTCAAGTTCTTGCTCACCTACATCAGAGAGTAACGCAACAAACAGAAAGAGATGTCAAGCAAATAATTGGTGGACAAGCAGAAATAACTCAAAACTATTTAAAGCTCATATACCGTCTCCTGCCCGCACACTCTAACAAGTTCTCCAAAGCATGCTTCTGCTGCTTTCCGAACATCAGCTGATTTGTCCTAACATAAAGAACGCAATCACTTTAGTGCACGACATAGACAATTAGGTCCAGTAAAAGAAGGCAAAGTTTATATGCTAGACACTAAACGATTAGTGCAAGAGCCATCAGTTTACCGTCATAGCAGAGGCTACGGGCTTTAGAAGATGTACAGCATCAGGAAATTCTTTCATTCCAGTTAGTTGTTTGGACAACCAATCAAAGAGATCTTTGCGGCCTTCCGCACCAAGTTTGGCATCAGTTAGCGCAGTAGTAATGTATGGCACCTACATAACATGATTGTGAATGGGGTGAACAATGCTAACCAAAACTAAAACATAGCACAGAACTGGTGAGGTGGAAACCATTTTATCAAGATGAACAGCAGCAAGCCATGAATCTAATGTATTCAAAGTGCACTCTCTCATGTGCTTTTTATTGTCACCAAGACATTTCAATATGTCCAACAGAATCCCCTGCAATGAAAAACATTATTGGATAATCAATAACAAGAAAAAATACAGAGATAACTTTTAGGTTCTGAACAACTTGAACCTTGCTTGACTTCTCAACTGCTGGTCCCATCGCAGAAGCAACACCACCAAAAGTAGACAAAGTTGCCATGATTAAATTCTTGTTGCTGTCATATAGACGACCCCTAAGAGCACCAAACAACTCTCCTGCACAGTTAAGGGGGGGAAATGAAGTGACATTCATATGCACACAAGTACTATTGCAAGATAATCACTCACAGCACAGTAAGAACACCGTACCAGTTCCAGTAGGCTGAATGCGCTTATTGGCTTCTTCCAATATTTTATTTACAGTTTCAATAGATTCTAACCGAGCCTGAAATTCAATACAAGAATTACAGCAGTACTATTAAGACACCAATTGCTGAAACATCGACAACAATTGAGGTACCTTCCAGTCAGAACTTTCCAATCCCTTGAGCAAAGCAGGAGTTATCTTTCCACTAATGTCTTCGCGTGGAAGACTATCAAGCCCACCACTAGACAAGGAAGGGGTATCTGATACCTTCACAGTCTTCTTTGGGACTGCAGATGTCCCCTACATACATGGAGGTGAAGTTAAAGCCACTAGTCACAAGGACAAGAAATGATGAAGGCAATCAAATATACCTCAAATGGATTTTTTTCATATTCTGCATCAAGTGCACTAATAAGAGCAGGTTTTACATCTGACAAGAACCCTTTGATATCTGTAAAAATAATAAGTATATTTCATCCCCAGCAATAACCTAGAAGGCATGTAAGAATTTCCAAGAAGACAGCTCACCTGGACCAACAAACTTGTGTAAAGTGCCAATAAGTTTAATGGTTGCATTCCTTGTGGCAGGGGCACTGGATTGTAAGCCAGTATCTTTGCAGAAATCAATTAAATCCTATAGGAATAACATCCATTTTCAAAGATTAAGCCGACCTAAAATTGTGAACTAATCTTGAGTGAATTCAGATTTTTATAAGCTCAGAATACCTTTAGTTTAAGAAGTGAAACACCAAAGTCATCAACTGCGGTAATCATCCACAATATGCCTTCACTGAGAACCTTAGGGTTCTTGTGCTCTTTCATAATTTTATAAAGCTAAATCAAAGCAGATACAAAAAGTAATAGCTGAGTAACATGAAAGTATAGATAAGTCGTACTTCAATAACAACATCCAAATATTAGTATTTCATATCATGAAGTTAAAATAGAAAACAATGCATGTACAAACTTTACTTACTCTCTCAAAAATAAACCCTGGGCCCACAGCTTCACAAAACGTAGTTAGACATTTCATGGACTGAGCACGAGTCTTAATGTCAGCAACCCTTTCACTCACACCTGACAAAAAATGAATTTGATCTTAAAATCAGCCAAAAAAATAAAATAAAAAATTGCATGGTAGGATGATGCAACTAAGTGGAATGAAAAGGGAAAAAATGAAGAGACCTTGAATGCAAAGCACAACACATTTCTTTGGGTATTTTGATGCAGTTGAAGCAATGTGGGTAATTACATCAATAACCTGCTGTTGGACCTGCACTTCGATATATATTGACAAGAACCAAGAAAGCGTGTGACTTTCCAGATCAATCATCTTCACTATGTTCAGTTCAGGCAAAAGAGAAAAACCTGGACATTCTTTTCACTCCAACCAGGAACAGCACAGAGAAGACGGACCAAAATCTCCACTGAAGGGTCAAGCACTTGTAACGCTTCAACCTGTTCTTTGAATGAATTAATAGCTGCATAAGATAGTAGAGAAATATTATCAACTTTCAAACCAAAAAGAAATGGACAGAGGTGTAAAGGAATACATTGAAAAGTATATTACATTCTCAGTGCCTGTTTGGATTAGCTTATTTTTAGGTACTTTTGACTTTTAAGCACTTTTTTTAATTTTGGAGGTATTTGACAAGGTTAAGAAGTGCTTTTAAGCTCTCACTTTTAGGCTAAAAAAAACTGTAAAAAAAAAAAAGTCAAAAGCCAAAAGTAGGGTATCATCTACTTAAGATGTTTCCACATCAGGTCTAAAAGCAGGAAAACTGCAGGGACTAATAGAGAAAACTAGCAAATTAAACAAACAAAAAGAAATGCTAAAAAAAAAAAGTGAAATGTGGCAACATTCCAGGAACTGAAAGTTCCCAGAAGAGGATCCACATCTTACGTGGACGCATGCTATGGGGATCGCATGCTATCTATGGGAATACATACATGTTTTATAGTACAAATTCTGGTAGAAGGTTATAAGAAGAGGATCAAATATCACTAACTTTGTAAGGGTTAATAAAGACAGGTGACACAGCATTCGCCTTGTTTCAAAGAATTGACACAAGCAAGTGGACATAAAACAAGTAGTGACCACAACATTATCGATGATCCTACTGCAACAACAGATGGTGAAACTAGGTGAATCAAAACTACAAAATACAGTAGATACTCTCAGCTGAATACTCTGTAAGTTGTCTGCATCAACTCCACATCTATTATCCCATTCTAGGATAAAGTGAAAGTAGAATTTAGGCCATTGTATATCCAGGGCTCCATCTTCTTCCGTCTTCCTTTTTTTGGAGGGAGGGTCCATGAAATCATCTTAGATAAGCACAAAAAGACCCAAAAAAAAAAAGAAGAAGAAGAAGAAAGAACCTTCAAGCCTCTCTTTCCACACAGCACTCTTCAACTGAGTAATCGTCTCCGTCTGTATAAGGGACCCTAACTTACTTTCAATTTCTTCAAGACTCATCTCTGCGGGCTGTTCATATATCAAAAATTAACTCATTAATCATGTGTGTTTTTCACAGTATCAAGAATGGCGAAAGGATTCTAAGCAAAAAGTTAAAGTTGAAACAAAATAACAGCCATCACCTCAACATCTTCAACTTCAACAGACTTAGATGCTTTTAACTGAGAAGTTCCATCACCCTTCTTGCTTGTACCAGATTTTGCAGATGTCCCTTTCTTACTAGGAGGCTGAGAATCATATCACAAAAATGAGGAAGACGAGAGACCAAAAGAAAGATAATTGAAGTAGGAAAAGAAAGCAAAACTCACAGCGGCTTGGACAGGCTTCTTTCCACTCAGCATGCTCGCTGCAGACCTCTTAATAAGTGATCCACTCGAAGCCTACATTAAAAAAGAGCAAGATATCTTTTTGGTTCAAAAGGAAATATTTTGTAAAATACTAAGCATCATTACAAAATGGAGTGCTATTGTTTGTACTCTGGTAGCTAACACCTATTACAGCCTAATTAAAGATGCGCACATTAATATGCTTAAAACTGAAGAACATAGACAGAAACTGACCTGAAAATTAACTGGAAATAGATATCAACAAAAAATTAACCTAAGGCTGGCATGGACAGATCATTTCAAAATATTGAATACCCTAAAATTGTTAAAGGAAAACAAAACGAACAAATAATGTTGGCCATCGCAAGTCATACAGAGTGTTGGATCAGCTAGAATACAACTCTAGTGACAACATAACAGTTTCTTCACTGCTCCAAGTAGCTAGGAACAAAAATTTATAGTAACAACGAATGTCTCAATGCAGTTACACCAAGCTGTAGTTAGGAGCAATAAGTCAAAAGTAATTTGCGAAAATATATTCACAAGTGTGGTAGAGTAAAACAAAAATGTTTGCCCACATTCTCCCAAAATAACTCAAATAGACCTACGTAGCATACTTTATTTAAATAGAATTGATCAGTATGTTAAAAGAAAGATAAATCACCTGAGTGGAAGATACAATTCCTCCAGATGATGGGACTGCACCTGGCAGTTATATACAATTGAGCATGATAAGACAGAACATATTAGCAATAAATAGATAATACAGCATATACAATGGAAAACTTGAAAAAGTAAAAGAATTTCAACCAGAGGTGAATGCGGCAGGTGGACCACCATCAGAGCCCCCAATCATTTCAGATAACTTCTTCTTTCTAACATCATCTAATTTCTCCAACGACTTCTCCAGAGGTCTCATGCCAACCGACTGATGCAGAAAGAAACACATAGCAACAGTTGTCAATAGAGAAGTTGAGTGAGAAGCTCTACAAATAGAGAGAAAAATTCCTTGACATAAGTACCTTGGCCACAGCTGCCAAGGCTGAAAAAGCAGCATCTCTAACATCTGGAGTTCCATCATTCAGGCTCTGTAAAACAATATAATAATAATAATAATTTTAAAAAAAAAACAGTATCATAAACATAGCATCCATGATAAAGAAGCAAATATAGGCAAGTAGTAAATAATCTAAGAGAGTGGGATACTATCAGGAGGTGAAAAAGAGCTATCTCAGTGCAAGATGTGTAGGTTCACCTCAACATTCAAATTTTCCAACTAACAAAAATTGGCAAATTCATGTTATTTGGGAATTGAAGACACCCTTTTATACCCATTAACTTTTTTTCAAACATTTCAACTACAGTTTAAACATATTAAAGTGGAAAGCCCGGTACACTATGTTCCCACTCTCACGGGGTCCTAGGAAGAGCTAGGCCACATTGGGTATTGTACCTAGCTAAAAAAGCACTGAATTTTCACTGCATGCTAAAACATCCTAGGCCATTTCTACAAAACGGCAAGAACCAGAGAATTCCGTACCGAGTAAAACAGTGTATAGACGAATCTCATTAAACATTAAAAGTATCTAAACGTTTTTGCCTTCACAAAAATTTGTGACGAACCACAATATTTTCTAGCGTGATTAAGAATACGGCAATTTATATAACACCGCCAGAATACCAGCAAATACAAATGTACGCCCAAAACAAAGTTTAATACTCTCTCATTTCCAATTTATGTCATGTTGCTTGACTGGGCACAAAATTTAAAAAGAGGAAAAACTTTTTGAAACTTGTGGTCTAAAACAAGTCATAGATATTAGTAATGGCTATAACTCATCTTACAAGTGTAAGAAGGGAAGTTTAAAGCTATATCTTACTAAATATAGAAAGGTAACCTTCTTTTTGGGATAGACTAGAACGGAAAAAGTATCACCAGCTTGGGATGGAGGGAGTGGTTGATTTTTGGGTATGCACGATACAAATGTTACAATATCAAAAGAAAAAGGATCACTGTAAGAAACAAAGTACATGGAACCGATCAAACTAACCTCCATGCAAATGGGAACATATTCCTTGTGCGCTTTTAGAATAACAGCTTTGTTGCTTGTCTCAATGCAAAATGTCACCCAATTTAAAGTCAGAGATCGAACTAGGGGTACTTTATTTTTCGTAGCAGTCTTGACATCTGCAAAAATATAAAAGCAAATTAGGTATTTTTTCGAATACAATGTTTTACTTTAGTGAAACCAACTTACAAGGCAAAGTACAACATATAAGACACACCTCCATCACAAAAACAGGCAATTTAATAACTCCGTATTACTACAAGCCCTTCTGGAAAATCCCAAAGGCAATTTAACAAACTAAGAAATAAGCAGTAACCAAGGGCTTCCTTAGATGCCACCTATCTGGGTAGCGTTAGACAGTAGATACCGCCATATTGTTGCATCATCGATGCTGTGTCTTGGACTCATGCAACACCCCCAGGGATCAAAATCTTATTTACACTTTGACATATTTGAATATTGTTCAGTCAAATTGTGGACAATTAGTAAGCTATCAATAACTTGAATGGCATATGTCAAATGTTACTATTATTGTAAATCTTGCACAAAGTCGGTAAGACGAACCAGATGCATGCTTAGATGTTTGTCAGCTTCACAATGTTAGACATGAAAGTCTTCTAGCATAAATTCAATAAAGTTCTTTCAAGTAAAAAGTCTAGGAATCAGATAGAGAAGGGGATTAAATTATCACTATGGACATAGAGAAGCAACACATGACTGCTTAAAAATTTCCACAAGTTAAATTTATATTAGCAATTGCAGTATCTGAAAATTATTTGCAACAAATGTAGATAGCTTATTCGAATTGAAAACGGGAACCTGCCTTCAACAATATCAGCAAGATTTAAGCACCCGGATTTGTGCATCGCCTGGAGTGTTTGAGTAAGTGCATCCGTCAGGGTTGGTTTTTTCTCTTTCAGTTTTTCCTATAAAGAAAAAGAACATGTAAAAGAGAAATATAATAAAGAGATTATTCTAATTTAAGTATGAAATAGTTCAACTCAAAAGAAATTATTCTATGTCAAAATGAGTGGTAGTCATAAGCTTCCACATGGTGTGAAGAAAGTGAATGGAGGCTGACCAGTCCCCAGAGACCTGTCTTCTAATTGAAAACCCCAGCAAGGGACAGAACGCAAACCTCAATTTCCAAACAAGGGGACTAGCTTAAGGTCCACGATATAGCAAGTTCACAACGACAAATAAGAGAACCAACTTCTGACAAAAATAGAGATATACATGCGCCAAGTATATAAAAACGAAAGATGCTCGTCTTAAAGCCAAATGCTTACCAATAATATCGGCAACAAGAAGCGAGAGCTTCCTGAAAAATGTGTTCTCAGTCCCCTCGCAAGATTTCCGATTGCCTGGATGGCTTCAACTGCCACGGCAATATTTACATCTGTGATGAGCTGCAAAGTCACAAGACAACAGTCAATTTGTACTGAAAGACAGTGCATGACCAAATGTGCAAGGTAAAAAGACAGTGCATGACCAAATGTGCAAGGTAAAAAGACAGTACATGACCAAATGTGCAATGTAAAAATAAATAAACAAGAACTAATTAGCCATCAATATAATGCCACAAACAAACAATTCTTACAAAAAGAAATTATTGAAATCAAGATAGTAGAAACTAGAGATAGATTACAACAATGTGGTCAAAACACCACAAACACAAAAATACAGAAAGAGAGTATCAGAATAACAGTTCCACAGAAGCTAAAAAGTAAGAATATAAAAGTAAAAGAGAAAGAAACTCTTCATGGGTTCACAAAAACCCATGGAAACAGTTGGTAACACCACAATCAACAGGAACATCACGGAACTGTAGGTGTAGCGACAGTTAGCAAACAAAATACTGTTCACCATGCACAAGCATAAGCTTCAATTCACTTCATTGATGCGAAAATAGACATCCATGACCATATTAGGCAAAATATAAAGAGCCCGTGCTCATACAAATTCAGCTAGAACCATTTAATGTGTGAGGAGATGAGAGATGAACAACAGAAATAAAGTAAAGGGGATCCATCCAAGCTTCTAGACTAGCTCATGGTTAGCACTGTTAAAGAACGGACCTTGGGACTAACTCAACCCAAAAACTACATGAGGCGAGGAATGCCCAAGGCAATATAAGGAGACATCAATCAATTTCTTCCACCGATGTGGGATACTTAACAAGCCCCACTGGTTGATTTCACCACCAGTGATGCCATAGCGTACAAAGAGCCACATAAGTATTAGACAGGCACTTAGCAATGTTTTTTTTCTTTAAGCCTATCATACTTATCTTTCTGTACTTCCCAATCAACAAGAAATAATTACTGGTCAACAATCAAATTTAAGAATTATTGACAGGTAGCCATCAAAAACTCTGCATCAGCTAAACGATCAATTTCTTTAACCAAGGAGCACAAAATTAGAAACCTTCTTAAGTGTCCTGCAAATTTCAGCGAAATCACCAGGAGCGATTTTCTTTGTAGATGCAAGCTTTGTTAGCTCTGCAACAGCCTCTTTACGCTCTGACCACTTGGTTGCTTTCTACACAAAATCAATTGAAAAACAAATTAATGAATGAATATGTGTTGTCGCTCGTAAAGAAATTTGTCACATCAGTAACAGGATGCCACAGAACGTTAAACATAAGAAAATCCTACAGTTTAATGCAATAAAATAAACAGGAAGCCTAAAAGAATAAGAGGTAACACTGACCACTCCTTCCCAAAATCCTGTCTTCTCCAGAGGGGTCAAAATGTCAACAGGATCCACAAGGTCATACTCATCTATCTCCTGTGGAACTGAAAGAAGAGGGTGTGTCAAGTGGGATAATTCACACTGCAATGAAAATTTTCACATTGAGAAAAATTCCAAACATTAAATTAGTGCAATTAGCTGCAATTCCCAGGTTTTATTAAATTATATGCACTTTGTTTCCATATGACAATAGTACGAGTAAAACAGCAACTAAGCCAAACAAAATAGTGATATGGATCTCTTTAAAGAAGAGGAGCCGGATTATTGGGGAGAAGACAAATCAGCAACTGTTGCATTGTGACTTAATGTTTTTCTTTAATATATATTTTTAGGTGAGTTCTCCCTAGTTGCCTAAGAATTATGGGCAAAGTTACACAGCACTTGTGTTGGCTTTTCTCCCTAGTTGCCCAAGATGGTATGGTATGATATTTACAAGGGTGAAGCTTGGAAATACATTAGGCGCCTCCCAAAAATCTAGTCAACTAACTGTCTACGCAAGTTGGAAAGAAATAAGAACTTTTGACTCTCAAAATTTGATTCCCTACCCCATCAAAAGTTCTCTTATGTCTTCCCCTCCATAGAACCAAAATTACAAAAAGGACTGTCCCCCATAACTACCCATGCAATAAGTGGCATGTCACAGATAGGACCATTCATTATTGATGTTCACAAGGCATGGGTCTTTTTCTCAACCAAAAAAAAATTGCTAACATAGTAGGTGCCGCAAAAGTCCAAGTAGGAGATTGCAGAAGATCCGCAACAAAAGTAAGGCATCTTGGAGAAGCATATCAATCTATTTGTCTTATTTTGGCATGAAAGAAATATGAGAACATTCCATAATATTGAGTGTGATTATTAACAAGATCTCTTTTTCAAGTGTAAATCAAGAGTTCCCCTTTGTGTAGAGAGTTGCACCGACTCAATATATGATTGTGGTTGAGCCACATACCCTAATTATACATATTTTTTACTAGCTTGGTGTGCTAGAAGAATCTTGACTTATGTAGAAATATTGATTCAAATGGATAAGGAATCTTCAGTTAAGTTACATACTGTCTGCAGCAGATTCGTCAGAAGGACCAGAGGCAACTGCCTCAGAAACTGCTTCCTGTTCCGGCTCTTTGTCCTGCTCAGATCTGATAATAAATAAAAAATAAAAGCTTAACACAATGTTGCTAATCACTTTCACCAAAAAATGTTGCTAATCATAGCGATGTTAATGAGTTATGCAGAAATAAATATGCACAAGTAGAATGGTCCTGACTGAAAATCATTAGGTGATCTCACATGGCAGCCCAGTTCATTAGAATGAAAAATATTCAATCAACATCAAAACTTTTTTATCAGGTCAATCAACATCAAACCTAACATAGCAAAGCCAGCTTGTTTAACGAGAATGTTTATTAACAGGTACATGTTTAGCTAGATTAAAAAATAAACTTGCAGGATACTGTCAAGTCTGGTTACATTCTGACACAAATGTTTACATTCTTCCATCAACAAAGATTGTACATTCCACTAGTCAATACTGCATGTGTCCTTTCACAATCCACAAAATACACAAGTACAGAAAATGTTGTACAAGCAAGCAGCAAGTAAGACAAGTTGGATACAGAGATAGATAGTTACTGTGAGTACATTCCACTAGTCAATAATGCATGTGTCCTTTCACAATCCACAAAATACACAAGTACAGAAAATATTGTACAAGCAAGTAAGACAAGTTGGATGCAGAAATAGATAAGGTATACACATTTATATAATTCCAAAAGTAGGGTGCTCATAACATTTAAATGGAAAACAAAACCCCGGTCATCTCTTCTTAAAACCCTAATAATGAATTTGGAATCTGCAGCTATCCAACTAATCCTCAAAGATAGCAAAGATTAAATTTCCTCAACTTTTTTTGAAATGATAGATAGCAAAGACTCCATTTCCTCAACCTAAGCTTCACATCCTGTTTCATCAAAGTCCACAGGCATTTCTCCATTTCTAATAACCTCACTTCTATTATCTCCACCAGCAATGCCTTCCCAACCTTCATCATGACCAAAACATTTTCTCAAATAATGCATACCATGTAGTAGCTACTATTCAGGCCTCATCCAAAGAAGAATATATCAATTTCAATTTTAGCAAAGTCAACTTCCAATGCAGTTAGCAATCAGACACAAAATACAGCAAAGAGAATCCACCAGAGACATCAAGCTCCGACCAAAGACAATAAATATCAGACTGAAATAAACAACCATCTATTTGAGTGATCTTAATGAGCTTACACAGTTTTATCGTGTAGCTGTGTCATGCAGGCCTACTATATGGGATCATTCTAGATAATTCAAGGTGGAATTCCTAGACCATTTTCCTACACGGAAGACTTGAGAAAACAGATCCTTCAAGCTCATTATAATTTTGAAATCATATAGGTGAGGTGCAATCTGTCTCTTTATCAAGCACCTGTAACCTAAATGATTGACCTTTGTCCTCAACAAGATGACCAAGCCAAGAATCTATGCCCACACAATCAATGAAATGAATCAGAAGAACCATGACTTCAGCACGAATAATGCACCTTTCTTGGATTAACTGCTATGGAATGAGGAAAAACTAAAATACCAACAAAATTTGTCAGATTGGAGAAAATACCTTATTTTGCGTGTTGGCTTGGCAGTCCCCGAAACATTGACAAGCTCAGCTTCCAATTCTTTTTTCTTAAGAAGAAGAAAGAAAGAGAAAGGTAAGGTGAAGATTCATCCAAAACACACCATAAAAACATCAGAAGTATCCAAGGTAGCAGTATACCATTGTATCACGCATTTTCTCAAACAATATAGATTTCACAGGATCTTTTCCAATCCAGCGGCAGAGCTCCAGTGTCAGCCCCTTAGATGAAGCACGAACATTCTGATCTTGATGGTCAAACAGTTCAGGCAGCATCTTCAAGATTCTTTTTGGTGGAACAATCTTTGTGCCAAATTCACTATTCATATTGGTAAAGTGTCATAATCCAACTAGTAACTAACAAGATTAATCTAACATGTGAACACAGATATTCACAAACCTCAAAGCCTGAAACATGACATCAATTGCAGGAACCACAGCTTTGGCAACTTTATTTTTAATTGCTTTCTCCATAGCATCCTAAACCACAAACAATATTGGTGAGCAAGGCAACTAATAAAACGTATAGCCGGGGGGGTGGAACAAAAATCAAGAAATACACAAAAAGAACGCAAAATATAATTATTATTCAAGTGGAGAGAAGATAAAATTATTATAACGCATATGACTCAAAGACTGTTCAATCACCTGAAGAAATTTGTTCCAACACAATATCTTGTCATTAGCTAATAGCAGATTAGCACTTGAAAGTTACTCACAACTTCTGAGAACATTCCAAATATTTAATTTGGAAAAACATAATAAACACAACTACAACTTTAAGCAATTTGTTTGATGCTTAATGGACTAATTTAGTTCTCAAAACAATAACAACAACATACCCAATGTAATCCCACAAATGGAGTCTGGGAGGGTAAGATATACGCAAACCTTACCCCTACCTTTGCGGGGTAGAGAGGTTGTTCACAATAGACCTTGTAATGAACTAATAAGATCACCTACAGATAGACTGTACTCATGGAAATATCTGTTAAAGCAGTTATTAGTTTCCCAAGCATCATATTGGAATCATTACAAGGTCACCATTGCAATTGGTTCTCCAAAGTAACTCTTTCACATGTCATATGAGAAGTTATCAACTTATTTTTCCATCAGAAGTAATTATTGTGACCTTCAGCACTTCCATCTGACATATATTACTCTATAATCGCCAATTACGTTTTGGATGGAGATTCCAGAATCCCAAATAAAATGGCGAGTTTCGACTCGCATGGTTACTGATGAGAATCGGTAAAATATAATGTTATCGAAAACGAAAAAAAAATGCACAAAAAGCTAAAGTCTTTGAGGCTTAAAGCGCAAAACACAAATGAAGTGTGGGATCTAATAAAAAACAGCAAAAATGGAGAAAAAATATAAATATGTATGTGTAGTCCAAGATATTAACCATAACAAAATGAATAACTCATACGGACAAGAAAATTAATAAAATTATGAAAAGTGAAATATCAATTGTGTAGTGTCGCACGTTCATGATTGCATGCATTGACGATAAAAAGTATGTTTTAGAGTTTTGATGACGATATTGAAAGGCGCCATAAAGTGAGGTGAAGCACTCAACATGTTTGTGTCTCGCTCGCCTTTGACAACACTGGTAAATAGTGTAGCTTAATATGAGAAAAGAAGAACAAGACTGCTAAAACTTACTATTGTTTAAAAGTCGAGGAGAAAAATTACATTTTGAAGGGTCCAAGGATTGCAATGTGTAGTGTAACTAATACCAACCTCTTTCAAAAAAAAAGGTCATCAACTTCGTGTTCTATGCGAAGGGAGGGGGTTATCATTATTGTTTCAAGGGTGAAGCCATACACTTCAAAGAAGTGTGTTACAAACGCAAAATAATCCAAACTAGAAGCAATCAGTTCTTTGAATCTCAACGTTAAGGAGTTGAATAGACATGAACTTTTTTTTATCAAGGATAGATATGAGCATTATTACAAATCAGATGAAATTTGTAATTTTAATTGTGATGTAATGTGAATATTATAGCACTAAATTAATATATGTTTGCTATCTTTTAATTATCTATAAATTGTACACTCACTTCAAAAAAATATGCGCTTCAATTTTCATTTTCCGCTTCATGCCCCAGGGACCTTGTGGCATTTTTTGCGTTTATTCGCTCTAAAACAATGACTAATACATTTTTCAACGTTTCACATCGGAGACTTCTCTTCACACAAAAGATGAGCGCTAATGGAAACTGGCTCCACAAAGGTGGGCCCAAGATTTGAACTTCATGGGTACGAATTCGATATTCTACCATAGCCCATTTGATTTAATAGGTTTGAAATATATTATTTTAAGTTTTTAACTGATCGATATTTTTTGAACGTATAAACAAAGTCAGAAACAAAATTACTGGGCACGAAAGTGATGAAGTTGCTTCGACTACAGAACCATGCCTGTCTGGTTTGCTTTCCCAACCTTTTGGCATGATTTCAAAATTCTGCAGTGCGCCTAGTGACTTCTTTAACAATGCTCGGATGAGCAATAACATCAACACTATATCCGACCCTGATGGGAAGAGAGGTAGTGTAGCGTGGCACATTGTTCTAATAGTAGAAGTAGCCCAAAAATAGGCTTACATTCATTTAGAACAAAAAATGAAAGACGAATGCTCACTTTGTTACAATAGGATCAGTAGTAAAATCTCTATTTCCGATGACACAACAAGAAGATCCTCTATATTAAAAGCTTAGGTAAGACACCAAAAGGCAAGCTTTAAGTCAATAAACTTATGTATTTATGGTACACCTTATCACTAAGACTGAAACAGTACAATCTTAGTACATATAAAATAGAGTAGCAATTATGCAATTCCTGAATTCAAATTAACATGTCTTCTCATTTATTTATCATGAGTCATGACTTCTATTCTAAAGAATTGTTCACTCACGACTTTTTGCCAACGGAATCGCAGAGTTAAAATTTCAGTCACTATCCTATGTAATGAATTTGAAGCACGGACACTCCATACTAGTAAAACTTTGGCCTCCAATTTCAAGCATCCATCTTCTTACCCTCCAAGTGCAACTCTAAAGAGTATGATTTAAAAAGAAAGAATATAAATGGATTCTATACAAAATGATAACAGTCAACTGTCATAAGCACAAAGAGTACGTCTTCTTAGAAAAAAAAGTCCACAAGAAAGTCTTCCAGTTATACAGTGAGGGTTTCAGATATCACCTGGTGATGAAAAGACCACAAAACAGCTGTCATCGACCCTATCACCAGTCTTGAAGGAGAAAAAGGCACTAAACAACGTGTTCAGAGCTAGATTACTCCCTCGGAATATATCCTCTAACAAATTAGCAATTATAAATCAATTATATTCAATTTAGCCTAAAGTAATCACAAGCACTAACTACTTAACAGACTAAGGGGTCGTTTGGTTGGGAACAAGTTATCCTAGGATATTATCCTGGGATGACTTATCCCACCATGTAAATGGGATAACTTATCCCATCACTATGGTATAGATGGTGGGATAAGTTATCCCAAACACGGCAACCAAACAAGACACAAAAATTTTATCCCAGGACTACTTTTTTATCCCAAGACTTTATTTTTATCTCTCACACCAAACGACCCCCAAGTATAAGTGCTTAACAACAACTGAATGTGTTCCTACTTGCTATTTCCATCGCTTGGGTATTTCGATGTGACATCCTTAATTTACTAAATAATATTGCTCACGCCATTTAGAAAGACATTAAATTTAAAATATCTCTGTGGAATCCTCCTTCTAACTGTATTCTTTAACCACCAGATATGCTACAGTCATACAAGCTTGAGTCAACGCTAGTAGCCCTTTAGCATCTCAATCCACTTTCTACATTTCACAATGACTACACATTTTAGATTTCTAACAATAAATAGCACAGAGGACAAATAAAACGCCACTGAACTCTCATACAAAGAGGTAAATATATCGTCAATAACTTTTCCAGCTAAGTAACAAAAAGGTGACTTCTCTGGCACGAAACGTGATTCAAATAAGTTTCAGTAGTCTACAAGACAACAGCATTAATGTTGCATGAAGTAAACAATAAAAAAAAGTAGCTTTCTGAAAGAATTTTTAATGGCCAAAACAATTACTTCCACATTGTTTGCTATTTTACTTCAACTCAATAACGCCTAGAAGTGAGTAAAACCATGGAAGACATTTGGGAAATGCATAGCATTATGATTAACGCCTAGAAGTGAACAAGAATAACTACCAAGTACACAGTAAGCATTTGGGAAATGCATAGCATTTTGATTTAACACATACCAAGAATGCCTCAACAGCCTCCAACTCTATCCATAGCATAAACACCATCTGTGCCTTCTCCACTGTCTTCGGCCTTCCCGTTAAGCATTTAGCCACTATTGCATCACATACTTCTTTGGCATATCTACTCATCATCCAAAAAAACAGCAAATAAATAAACCAACACAACAACAATTAAACAGAATTAAATAAAAAGTAAATAAATAAAGTTTTACCTCCCAGCATCAGAATCAGCAGCTTTCAAGTAACAAATCAAAGCATCAAGAGCTTTATCCTGAACTGGCGCATTTGAATCTGCTACAGCCTTCCTAAAAAAAGGACCTGAAAATTCCAAAAAGAAAAACATTCAAAAATGAAAATCTATTAACAAATACAATCACATTACATACACAAAACATATAGATCGCTATAAATGAGATCGTAGGCAAAGTAATCCAGATCTAATGAAATCAAAACCCTAACTGAAGTAAATACTCACCGAATTCACGTAGGCGCGGGTCCTTGGGATCAGTAATGGAGTCGCAGACGGCGGCAAGGTCAATGTTAGCGTCATTTCGTACCTTCCAGTTCTTGTGCGCTAACCTCTCATCCCATGGCAATTTCTTTGCCTCTTTCAACAACTTCTCATCTTCCGACATTGTTACCTATTAATGCACAGAAGTTTCGAAAATGTATATGAATTTCTGGGTGTTTATTCAGATTGATATACACCGATCGGAGAAGCGCCCGGAGAAAGAGGAAGCGGTCGTTTTGCGCTTAATTTCTGCTTCTTCGTTTGTCGTTTCGGTCTCAGCCGAGTGCCGGCGAGTTTGGGGAAATATGGGTTGCAATCGAGTGCGATAATACCTTTTATCTTTCTCGTTTCAAAAAAAACACAGAGAAGAGAGAGAGGAGAGGGGGCTAATTTATGTTTTACGCTTCAATGGGAAAAAGAACCACCCTCGGAGGAAGGAGCGTGTATTGTGTGAGTAATTATATTAATAATATTAAATTGAATATTGAATTCAAATAATAATCTTTTGCAAAAAAAAAAAAAAGAGTTTCAATCAGTTCGATATCTGCACTGAATTCTGATTATATTCAGATTCATGTAAAAAATCTGTATTTTGAATATAGTGATTTCTAACAAAAGTAACTTCAAAATCAAAAGAATTTCAAATCTCTAGATACCCCACCACAATTATTATTGGTTCAAATTAGTATTTCAAACAAATTTCACTAAAAAATAGAAAGGCTTTCCTTGTTGGAAAATGGAGATTGTTGATTCACTATTTTAAAATGTAACCAAATATTATTTTTTTTATTTCAAATAGTTGAACTAGTCTATACAATAAACGAGATTAGGATATTATTTTTATTATAATAATAATTGTTGAGATTTTTAGTTAAGTAATGTAAATGTTGTGTCATATCTATCTAAAAATAAATGGATGTGTGTAGTCAAAACTTAAAAAATAAATAAATAATAATAGTACTCCATTATTAAAGTACAATTAGTCAAAAATTTAAAATAGTATTTTAATTCAAATTCAAATGAGTATAAAATAAGAGGCGCGTGGGGTGTTTAAGCTTTGATTTGTTGTGGTTGAGCGGTGTATTTTGAAGAGGGGGTTGTGGTAGGACCCAAAGAGAAGAGAATTTTTTGTAAAAATTTGGAATTCAAATTAAGGAGCAGTTTATTAATCAGGGAAATATTCCAGTGCTAATAAACCTCATTATACGTAATTTTAAACTTTTTGATCTAATGGCTATAAATAGTTAAGTACGATTTGTGAGAAGGAATTAGGAAATACTTTGTGATTAAGGGGTTAATTCTTAATTTGGCAGAAGGCTTAGAACGGCTATTTTTAATTATTACTTGTTAATTAATAATTATGGTAAGGGGCAAATATTCCCTGCTACACACCATACACAAAAGCACCTGGTCTCTCGTATTGGTTAGCTGAGGAGTCATTTTTTGTTCTTTTCATATTGTTTAATTAATTTCTAGTGTACCTTCATATTACATTTATACATTCTTTATAGGTAAGTATTTAATTTTTAATTGTAATTTTTAATCTCCAGATTGTGACAACAAGTGTGGCCAAATGAGCTCATTTTGTGGAGTGTTTTAGGTCATCAAAGGCACTTTTACTATTTTATTTTGAATGAAACAAAAAGAATCGTAAGTGATCAAGTTTAAATCATTTTTATAAAGAATTGGTATAAATTATCAGTTTCGCTTTTGAATTATCTACAACCATAAAAATATCTTTCTACTTGACTTATTAAATTTGGATAAATCCCGGATATATAATATGAAATAGCAAATGGTCTGAAACTCCTATAAGAACATGGAACTCTTAATAAAAAGCCAAGAAAAGTGTTGAAAGCGCTCAATAAACTTGATGAGATTTTAGAGATGTATTTTACTCATGTTGCAAGATCGGGGTATATTTAGGTTTGGTTAGTCAAGTAAACAGGTGTTTTAAAATTTGTCAATAATTTGGGATGAAATTAATAATTCATGTCGAGTTAAGCGGTGTTTTCAATACTTCTCTGGATTAAAAATATTATATAATATTTTTTATTGTCTTATATTTTGCTACGAGGAAAACATCTCAATTTTTATTATTTATTTTGAAAACAAAAAATATTTTTCTCGAATTTCACAATAAAACATAATCAATCAGCATCTAAAGTAAAGAGATAAAAAAGCATTTTTCTTTGTTTTTTTATTTATCTTGGCCTAGGCCATAGGGAGTTTTTTTTTTTTTTTTGTTACCTTAACAACTACACTCATTTATTCACAACGGTGGAATTCGTCCTATCACAGTAAAGTAATTGTTAGTGAAAAAATACAAGATTACAATTGAAAATAAAAATCTTTTCAGGCTGAGGCGCGAATATCTCGCTCACTTTAAGGAGATTCAAATCCTCTACAATAAATGTTTTTCACCGGTCCAGCAATAGTCTTTATTGACTTGTCCCCTCTAGGATACAACAACTTAATCACAAAATATAACTCAAACAACTCTGGACAAGAGTTGATCCAAAGCTCCACAAAAAGAACACTTTCCTTCAAGTAATAAGAACTCTTTTTTTTGACAAACTTTATACACTCTATATTTTTCTTGTGTCATAGGGAGGTTGTTGAGTTCTTATTATGCATGTTTGAATTTTAAAAACATTGAACATAAGAAATTTAATTCGATCGTAGATTTTAAGCTCATAATTTAAAAATAAAAAACTAACATCGATTATAATCGTCTATCATATTTATAAACGAAATAATTATAAGTTATTATATATAAATATATTTTTTTGTCTATCGTCTTGCTTTATCAAGTTGGGTGTTTTTTTTGTTCTTATAATGTCATTTATTATTAGGGGGTTGGTAATACTTTCCCATTGTCATATGATCATGTTATTAACTTTTATATTATGCATTACTATAGTAATAATTTTTAGTTAGATTTAGTGAGATACCATATTTTGGATCTCTCCTATGTAATTTTTGTTTTATAAGATTTATCATTTTCAGGTGATGAATTATTTATCCACAAAGTGAGAACTTTTATTGATTGGATTAGTTTATCAACCCAAAATTTTAATTTGTTTAGTAATTTTTAAATATGGAAATCATTTCCCTAAAGTCTAAGTTGTGAATAAATTATATCTCGAACTATGTTTGAGTTGTGATTATTACATATACTTATGGTGTGTCACTTTTAATCGGAGTGATATAGGTGATGACGTGTTCAGCTTCTCATCTAGATAGGGGCATTCAATCACTTGATTATAAGGAGAGGAGCATTGAAATCATTTTTGTTGATTTTATTTAGTAACCCATTTCCTTTTCTGGTTTATTTTTTATCCTGCATAGTTCTCTGTGCAAGTTTCACGTAAAGTTATAGATACTATTTTCACGTGTTGATTTTCCTAATAAGATTACATTTCTTATAATTTTAGTGTCTGGATCAATTTATGCACACTTCAACTAATTCTACAAAATACAGGATAATTTCACATCATCACAAATACCAACCCATCAAGACTCACAAACTTGCATGTTTATAAACACTAGATGGGCATGACTCGTGTCAACACGGGTCCAACACTTCATATTTTCAAGTAGTTGATGCTTTATATTGTCATTTGGTGACGAATGATAAGCTTATATGCTAGTATCATTGACACAAGCAAAAGACATATATTACAAAAATGATAAAGTTATGATAGATACTTTTTCAAATATGTATGTTGGCAGAATCAGATGCACAGACCAAAGTAATCTGTGTTGCTTCGACTTATCACTGGATCTTATCACATAGATTGTATATTGTATTCTCAAAGTTTTTGGCTCAATCAATTTTTATTTCTTAAAACGATTAGCGACTGACTTTCCTAATTTTCTCATTGCTCGTACATTTATTTGCTATATCACAAAGCACACATCTACTATCTGCCATCTTAGAACAATTATGTGATGTGGTTCGCATATTTTTTCTCTGCTAAAAATTAATTAACAGCAAAATTTAGATATGAAGAAATTTGATAAAGTCAAAAAAAATATCTATTACTTTGACAAACCTTGGTATAATAAATCTTAATATAAATATGACTTTTACATACTTCACAATGTTAATAGATATATGTGACTAAAATTTTGATATATACGCCAAATACAAATAGTAAATGTTATAATTCTATGTGTAGGAGTGCATCTCACCGACTTTCCACGAAGTCACCATTTTGAGAAGAAAAAATCTGAAAGTTCATTTTATTTTTTAAAAAAGATCATACAATTGCATCTCAATATTTTAAGCTAAACTAAAATTCATTTATCTGTATTTACATCATCAAATATTTTCAACGTCTTCATTTGAATGACTTAGAGCCCGTTTGGATTGACTTAAAAAAAGTACTAGCTTTTAAGTCAATAATAAAAAGTCAAACTGAAATGACTTTTAAGTCAAAAAATAAAAGGTGGGGCGAGACCTACTTTTAGTTTGACTTATTTTAAGTAATTTTTGTCCTTGCCAAACACTTCCCAACTTATTTTAAGTCATTTTTGACTTGTTTTAAGTTTTTTTTTTTTTATATTTACCAAACACTTTCAAATGTCAAAAACTGACTTAAATGTAGGTTTGACCAACTTTTAAGTCAATTCAAACACCCTCTTAAACACTAACGCCTACTCAATAAATAACATATAAAATATATAATTGATGATGTATTTCTGGTAAGACTTGTTTACATATTTTTGAAGACCTACGTTGGTTCATAAATCATGTGCAAGATTAGTTATTCAAAAGTAAGATCTTCTTAACATTTAAAACAGAAAACTGCTTAATTGTTTTTGAACATTTCGTCAAACACTTTAGTAGTGTAAGAAGTTCTTCCTTCATATTCCATAACAACACCAAAAGAACATAGATTTCATCAATAAAACATGAAGAGTAAAATCAAATAAGAACAATTCTTATCCCTAAACACTAAACTAAAATGAAAAAAAATAAATAGAAAGCTTTCAGAGGTTACTCCGCAATGATTGAATTGTGTAAAATGATGGTCTCCAAGAAGAAACCAAGGTTAATTCATAAATTTTCTTTCCTCAATTTTCAACTATGTCGAACAAATATATTCTAAAATTCCAAGGAACAAAAGATTTGAGAATGAAAAAGAAAGAAGAACACTTTAAAGTACACATGTTCAAAGGAGAAGGACCAAAAAATCAATACAGACCATCAATCTAGGAAAAGAAGGGGTAAAATTGAGAATTTTCAATTTAGTACAACTAACGAAGCTTCTTGTACAGCTGTAGAGTGCAGTGTTAGTACATCCACACTCTCATTTCTAAATAAGAGTAAACATATATTATACGTGGCTTATATAAATCAAACAAATATTATGTTTCGAGACGAAATATTGTTTTCCTTTTTCTTAGTTCTTTCTTTAAAATGATTAGTGAAAATAAAAGAGAGGCTAAAGAGATAAAGAAGCAAGACAAACCAATTTGGGCCTTATTGGGCTATACCATGTGTCAAAATTAGAAAAGTAGTTTATAAGTCTTGCTGATTTAGCCCAACATAAAACATAACAGAATTGTTTTCGTTACAAGTCCAAACTATCCCACCACGTAATGCTTGCTAATTTGATTATTCTGAATTTTTTACTATATAGTTGGAAATTAACCAAGTGTTTTTATTACGGGATGGGGAGATGAGGTGTTGATGAGGAAAATGATATTTTTTAAAAGGAGAGATTGATATAATTAGTTGTCTATCAATATAATAATAGCTAATAAATTATATTAAAGTTTCCTTTTATGTCATGGAAACACTAAAATGTAACTTTAATGGGATACGAGTATCAAATTTCACCACTAGCAGAAGACCTTAGACATAACAGAATGAACAAATCTGAATGAGCACAAGCTTCATTGTCTGAAAACGATTGATGTTGACCACGCTAAGTGCTAAAAGAGGCCAAATTATGACAACTGAGAGGTTGTCACCGAACATTCAGTCTGTAACATCCGACAATTTGAAATAGCTTGGAAGAGGCTTAGAATCGGAAATAGTCATTTTTCGAAAGAATTTAAAAATCTAGAAAATTTGGCTAAGTGTGGAAAAATGAATTTTTGGCCAACTTTGAGCAGTCATAAATTCCAGCTCAAGATGAGTTAGGAGTAGTTCCAGTTATGGTTGTGAAGCTTGTGGAATGACCTTTCCAACGCCACCGAGTTTGCTCGATTCCGAGTTCATATGAGCAAGTTATGCCTTTTAGAAGTTGGGCAGTTGGAAGGGAAATCTGTCCGGGAAATTAAGGGCATTTTGGTCTTTTTCCCTAGCCATTTCTTTTGGGATTATGTGGTGTGTTAGGCTGATTTTGGATCATTTCTATTCCATTTTAAAGAGATAAAGTTAGGGTTCTTGAGAGTAAAGGAGAGAAGAAGAAGAGAAGAAGAGATCAACAAGTTTCCGTCGTGGAAATCGCCGGGGGTGATCCCTATCAAGGTATGTGAGTTCTTTGTGTGGTTTGATCCTTTCCCCCACACACCAAGCTCATTTTATGATTTGAGGAAGGATTGGAATTGTTGTTGAAGTTGTTAATTGTTGTTGATGTTGTTAGTTGTGTTGTTGAAGTTGTTGTTGGTTGTGAGACATGATTGGGTTGTGTTTTGAGTTGTAATCCATGGTATGTTGAGGGACATGATGATCCTTAGTGTTTGGGGTTAGATCCTTTGAAGTAAGGATGGTTTAGAATTGAAGAAAAAAGGGGGAAATGTCGAGTTTCTGGGCAAGGGGATTGGCGCGTAACGCCTGTCATCGCGCCCCAAGAGGGGCTTTGAAGCCCAGCCCTTGGGGCGGTGCGCCACTCAGAGCGCCAGCAGGCCTTCTCTGAAGTTTTTGGCCTGGCGCTCCGCGCCTTGCAGAGCGCCAAGGACACCAAGTTTCCCCTATTCTTCCATGCTTTCTCATGCATGTTCCTAGGTGTTATACCTATGTTCCCTAGTTGTTTCCAACACCCCAAAGTGTTTCTAAACATCCCGAACTCATCCAAATACGTGTGATCATATACCTTGAATCCATAGTTCAATTCAAGGCAAGTTAGTATCAAGTTAAAAAGAAGTTAGGGTCAAGTCAAGCCAAGTTAAGAAGTAAGTTCAAGCAAGTCCTCCAAGCTTTTCAAGAGTCTTCATTGAACGTTTTAACTTCATTCTTAGACTCAAGTTTCAAGTCAAGCAAAGAGCTTAGAGTTTCAAGCTAAGTAAAGAGTCTCAAGACTCAAGTTAAGTCAAGAGTGTAAGTTGAGTTCATTTCTCAAAAGTTATTAGGGAACTATGTATTCCCAAAGAAGTTTCTAAATGTTTTTACATTTGAGTAAGAAAGGAACTATGATTCCAAAAGAGCCTTAGGGCTAGTTTTCAAGAAAAAAGAACATTGTTTCCAAGCGAGCCTTTGGGCTAGATTTTGAGTAATTATCTCATTTAAAGAAAGATGTGTTTAAAACACTTATGAGTCAAAAGCATTTTGGGAGTAGTATCGAGCACCGATTTGGGGACGCGAGTTCATATTAAACTCAACTCTCCATAAGAACCATGTAGCCAACATGGGAGTTAACGGGTCATACTTTTTAGATGAACCCGTAAAGTTAAGCTAGTGGATCCACTTAGTAAAGTTAGCTTCCTATATCAAGACCAGGTATAAGATGGTCCTCAGGCAACGTAAGGTAAGACGTTGTATCATTAGCTTCCTATATCACGGCAAGGTATAGGATGGTCCTCGGGCAACGTGAGGTAAAATGTTGTATCACCACTCATGTTCATAATGGTGGTTTGTCGGTTAGAGAAGCTCCCACAGTAGAAAGAGCATGGTTCCTCGAGGGTTCTGCTTAGTATGGATGGGGGTATGGGACTTCATTCATACATTGCACAAGTAGACCTTGAGAGGAAATATGGTATTTTCATGATATTATAAATATGATTTTTCGTCATGTTTTAAGAGTTTTACAAGCTTTATATATTGCATGTGTCTTATTGCTTTATATATTGAGTTCAGTTATTCATGAGTTGAACAGTGCCAAGGTAAGTGTTCTCTTGTACTTTTTTCAAGCTTAAGTCGTGGTTTAGCTTTCCAGCTCGCATACTCGTACATTCAATGTACTGATGCCAGTTGGCCTGCATCCTATGGCGATGCAGATACAGGTATTATACCCCATTTTAACTCGAGGTCAAAACGTGTACAACGTATTGGTGATTTCTAAATTAATTAACTTGAGAAGTCGCCACCTAATTATTTTTAAGGCAAATTAGGATACCTAAATTATTAACTATGTAATGCTAAAATTGACTTCAATTAAGGTCTACTAAACATGAAATTCTAGGTAAGAGTTCTAGTTATCCTAAAGGGAAGGGGTTAAGCATCCTCTAAGATCCATTAAAGACAATTACCAGCCAAACTTAGATTAGTTAATTTTAATAGAAAGACATGAGTGCTAAATATTAAATGATTGAATAACCAAGTTGGAAAACATTTTTTATTTTAAAAGCTCTTTTGCAATTTATTAGAATGAAAAAGATTTAAGAATGAGTAATTTCTTTAGATCAATTTAGACAAATCCATGGCTAAAAATAAGTAATTAAAAGAAAAAGACACTTGCTCATTGACCGACAAGATGCTCCCGTTAGAAAAAGTTTTAGAAAAATAAGAGTTTAGAACAACAAATTTTCTTTGTAAGACATTGCCAATTTTGAGCCAAACTTAATAAATCTAGTGAGTTTAAAATGGCGCAAAAGAAGTATTTTTTTAAAAAAAGGTTTGCCAAATGAAGTTTATAAAAGGTAAAGTGACTAATAAGGTTTGTATCTAACTAAAGGTATCCAAACCCAAACAACTATATTAAGTTAGTTATTATGAAATAAGAAATTAACACATATCCAAAACACATAAGCAAGTTAAAACAAATAAATGCTAAAGGATAATAAGTAAAAGCGACTCCAAAAGTGAATTTTGCTTTGGATAGTATAGGATATCAACTTCATGTGCGGGTATGATGGTGTTGAGTCTATGAGACTCTAATTTTGCGAGAGTCCTTAATCGAGACTCCATTTTGCTCCAAAGTGTTCATGCAAATAAATAGAGGGTAAAAAGATTAGTAAGGCAAATCTACTTTAAAACTATATCAAATAAACCAAACATGAAGATAAGTAAAAGTCGTACAACAAAGACACTATCGGGGATAGAAAATATGCAAGCGCAGGATAAGCCGACTTATTAACAGAACTCAAAGTAACTGTCCTACAGAATAAAACTAATTTTCAGGTTTAACCGATTTAAACCACAAAGAAGCTTACCTTTCCAAACCATGAATTTTAACAATTCTTTATAAGTAGTCTATACTAAAATATTCAGAAGAAAAGGGCAAATAAAAATTAATATACTAACAGAGAGTAAAACAAAAGGAAGCTTAAGCTTAAGTTTATAGGTATATATTTGTATATATAAAACTAACGCCTAATAATGACAATGCACATGATTTGTGCCATAGTCCTTCAAATATTAAATATGATAATTGCTAACTTACAATTTTTAAAAAAAGAACAGGAACTTATACATATGATTTGATTAGCCAAAAAAAAAAAAAAGTGTAGAACTTAAACAAAATACCTACAACCAAGGCTCTCTTTTACATTTTTAAAAGGAAGCATGTGCAAAGCTATTTCTAACAGAAGCAAGGACAATAGCCATTACTATTAAACATTTTATACATAGAAAAACATGACCATTGAAACTTTAGCATATAAACACACAAAATAAGACATTTAACTGGGAACAAAACAACAACGCATCTTATGTAAATCCAATTCTAGAACTAAGTCATTAACAAATATCCAATTTTAAAACTAAACCATTCTTTAAATTCAAGGTCTAAAAAAGTGAGGGAAAACAATTTCAAGTCTGTATAGATCTCAAAATGGATACAAACATATTTTAACATTACTTTGATTACAACTGAACTAAGCAAGAATCAGTCTCAACATACAAATTTCTTAGAGCAACATAACACGCTAATCACAGTAACAAAATTGAGGAAAAAGAAAAGAATGTCACCTACTATAGGGCAGTGAATGGGGCTGCTGCAATCAAAGGTCTACACTCACACAATCAACGAATTCTACGAAGCTTGAGACCAGAGTTTTGGCCGAGATAAGAAGAGAATGACAAGCTATTTTTTTTAGAGTAAAAATCAGTGGTTCAAGGTGCTATGAAGGCAGAAAACTCTCCCCAAAACAAGTGCAATCTCCTCGTATTTAAAGGAATGAACTAGGGTTATAGGTTTAACATTTGAGCGGGACAACCGTTTGAATTTTGAAAAAATCTGCTTGACGATTCTTTCTCAGAAATCTCAAAAGTTCTTTGGCATTTTCTCTTGACCAAATTAAAGAAGAGAGATGAGAAACAAAGAGAGCTAGTAGAGTTGTCGAGGCTTGCATGGAATTGGAAAGGAAGAGCTCTGTCATTCTTGAGGATCGCTGGAATTTAGTCGGAAGAGGAAAGAAGAACGATAGAAGAGAGAGAATCCTACTGCTAGTTGAGAAGATAAGGCTTATTAGGGCTTGAATTGATTTTGGGCTGAAAATTGGGCCGGATTTGTGCCAAGTGTAGGAACGAAATTGGTCTAATTTTGACATATTTTAGTGTAAAGAGTGGGTTGAAACGTTTGGATCTTTTCTTTTTTTGAATTGTTTTGGACTTCTAACTTAATAACCAATACTTAAAATGTTATAAGATGACAACTAATAATTTACGTAAATAAAAATATCGATATTACGACTTTATGCTAGTATTAAATATAGATCCAAGATATCAACGTATAATTAATTTAACAAAATATGAAACTTGAAATAAAATGATGACAAATGATTATTTAAGATAAGATGTATAAAAAATAATATTAGTAATTTTGATAATAAAACTAAAAATTTTAGAAGATATATAGTTGTAGTAATAAAAATAGTTGTGAAAAAGGATTATTTTATACGTTATTAAATTAGAAGCTTGAAAACAATAAATTAGAAGAAGGGAGGGTCAAAATTGGGTGTCAACAACAGGTACCCCGGATCAGCATCCTGCACGTCGTTGATCCAGCTGAGCACTCCAGAGTCAGTGGTGAGCCTCCTTGCTTTCCGGAGGACTCGGCTATTTCGTGTTTCTAGTTTTTATTTTGTTAGGATGTTGCAGGGTCTATCCCAACATCCATCTCAGTATGTAGAGGCTTCATAGACAGTCAGTCAGTTAGTATTGAGTCTCTCATCTATGTATATATGTAAATATTCTATTTTGAGACTCGAGCTGTCTTTTGGCATGTTATGCATCAGTTGGTTGTTTTATAACCTTTCATTGCATGAAGTTATTCTGTTAAGTCAGGTTTCCGCTGAGTTAAGAAAGCCAGGCCAAGGGTTCTCTTGGGGCCAGCAATGGTCTCCAAGTGCCGGTCCCGCCCAGGGTGTAGGCTCGGGGCATGACACAGTCACACGAAAAAAAAATGTAAAGCAATACTCATGTTATATTGTGTCCCTTGTAAACGAAAAAACTGATGTCATAAATTGCTAATGACCGAGTTCTGAGTCGCTAACAATTGAATATGGTATTTAAATGCTTCAATGGTACATTTATCTATTAATTCAACCTATTTGGATGATTCTTAAACTTAATTCAATCCACCTATTTAACACCCTAACGTAATGTAATTCTCTTTGGTTAGCACTAATTACGATGATCCTTTGGTCTAGTACAGAGAAAAATAATATATTTTTTCTAGTTAAGTTTGATACTAAAAATAAGATTCATAAAAATAAATTATTTTTTTCATTAAGTTCTATTAATTTAATAGGATAGTGACTTAAAATTTTATTTTTTAGAGATCAATTGGAAAACATGTAAGAAATTATATTATTTTTTATTGAATCATTTTCATTTATTATCTTGAATATTTTAGTAGATTTAAAGAAATTATCTTAATAAATAATGTTTTATCACTCTTATAACATGTAAAAAGTTAAAATTAAGTTTGAATTCAAATAAAATCAGATATATCCACAACCCGCCCCACCCCACATTAATTTTAAAAAGACCCACTTCAACCCGCTCCGCATCCCACCTGCTTAAACAACATTAAACCTGCTCCGCCCTGCATAGCCTTAAACCCCACCACCCCGCATCCCTACTCGTCGAGGCCCAACTCACTACTTGTCATTGTTACTTGGAGCCCAATATAATTAGGTGATTTGCACGAATAGCAAGCATCTCAGGGTGCTATTATTTAAATTTTGGCCTCGTCAAAAAAATATAAACTAGCTTTACTTTATTTATATTTTTAGAAAATAATTCCATTTTAGTTATAAGTTTGGCAAGACTCTAAATCTCTTAATTTTTTGTTAACAATATAAATATATAAATGGGTGTCTATAATCCCGAATATAGTTGCAGATACCTTTGCTAAGGACTGGTTTATGCAAATGTTCCTTTTTAAGGCCATTATTTAAATTTTATCTTTGTTTTCTAAATGTTGTGCAGGACTGATAAAATATTTGATTGTTGTTCCACATCTATAAAAAAAAAAAGTTTATCCTTGCCTAGTAATATTTCCTTCTAAGATTTTCAGTTTGATTAAAAGAATCTTATACCTGAAATTAAAATTGATAAGTGGTAAGAGAAATAAAAAAATCATCTACTAACCAATTATACACATAAAGGATAATCGAATTTTCATGCTACGTTAATTTGAGCTTGTGCAATGTATTCAATTGAGATCTTATAATACAATTACACTAATATAATTGTTGTTTTTGTTTCTATATTAATTGACTCCGTAAGAACTTATCCCATTTTTCTCGATCCAAATAAAGAACAAATATCTCAAATTTTAAGATATTTTTAAACAAGATCAAGTGTGTAATAGGTCGTCGAGATAGTTAAAGTGTGTAATTGACTTTTCGGGACAAGTTCAGGGAGAAATCTATGCGTTTTTCCCTATTTTATATTTGAAACCTAGTGACCGACTAATATAAATTTAGCTTGGACAATTTGATATATTCTAATTGTCAACACGTAAAATTCANATCATCTACTAACCAATTATACACATAAAGGATAATCGAATTTTCATGCTACGTTAATTTGAGCTTGTGCAATGTATTCAATTGAGATCTTATAATACAATTACACTAATATAATTGTTGTTTTTGTTTCTATATTAATTGACTCCGTAAGAACTTATCCCATTTTTCTCGATCCAAATAAAGAACAAAAATCTTGAGTAATCTATTGACAGAACAATTCAAAAATAAAATTATTACTATGCTAAAATGACTTTTTAATTTTACTATGTTTGGTTGACTTAAATGTTTTGCAAATCAACTCATTTTCTTCAAATTTAAGGAAAATGACTTCCCTTCAAAAGTTAAGGTAAACATTTTCCAAAACTCTACTTCATCCTTCAATATTTTTTTTCTTACCCTACCCCGTACCCTGTACCCGACCCTCCCTATAAAAAAAAATCTTATTTTTTAAATATCAAATAATTTTTTCACCCCTATTCTCAA